>NC_056729.1:115372538-115465904 GCF_019279795.1 Protopterus annectens | reverse complement strand
AGCCATTTCTAATACGTTTTTTCGGGACACAACTGTCCATGGAGAGACTGCCCCAAACAACGTGGGACAGGTGGTGACCTTAGTCGCTGCTCCTATGTCGGTGCGGCGCTGACATGCGGCTGTACACCTTCTCTGAGTGTAAACACTGACAGTGCATTGCGGGATGGAGGCGGTCTTATGCGTATCCTTTGCTCCTTGAACGGGTACACTTATGCCTTGGTGGCTTCTATTTGCTTCTCCGTTAATTTGGAACAGGGACTATGTTGCGTACTGTACGTGCGTTTCATTCTGCACGGGACCTGGCTGCTGCCATTACTATTGTGGGCGGACCGTGGCGTCAGCACATTAGGTTGCTCACCTCATGCCGGCTTAGACACGCCTCCAGACGCATCCTACCTGGGCTCGCTCACGTACACTACGCACGTGTCTGTGATTCCGGTGCACTCTCATTAATATGTATATGGTGCTACTGCGCCGGATATTCCATGCACCGCCGGCGCAGGCCTTACGCCGGCCTTGCGCCGAGCTTCATACTTCAGAAAATGTCCGTTAAGCTACATTCTGTTATTCAGCTAACTTCTCAAGTTATTGTCCATGAATGCTCCGAATTACTTCTGGTTTTGTCTCTGATTCTGGAGTTAAGATAATGAGAGCTGCTGTGTGTGCATTTGTACATAACACATACACACATATTTTATATATTTATACAAACACATATTGAAAGAAATGTATGCATATATATATATATATATATATATATATATATATATATATATATATATATATATATATATATATATATATATATATATATATATATATATATATATATATATATATATATATATATATATATATATATATATATATATATATATATATATCTATATATATATATATATATATATATATATATACATATATATATATATATATATATATATATATATATATATATATATATGTATACATATATATATATGTTTAGTATCATAATCTTGAAGTTTTAAAAAAAAGTGTACTTATTAGCAAAGTGTTTTGCCAAAAGTACACTTTACCGAACATCCCTAATGTTGCAAAATAGCTGTTACTGCTGAATATGTCGATCAAATTTTCAGCACTTAACAGCAATCCCACCCTTCCCGTAACTCCCTAACTAGCTAACCTAACATCCTGTTTATGCAGGGAGACAAGCCTCCCTGCACCCCCCACAACCCCCTAACTTAATATTCCAACTCCAACATCGCACTACAGTGAGCAAAGGGATGTATTTCCCTAACCGCACTGTACAGCGATCCCTTTACATGAGCGAATGTTATATTTGCGAATGCACAGTCCATACACAAAAATGAAGTTCGCTCATGTAACCTGCACAAATATGAAGTATTCGAACATCTCTTGTTCAAATACTTCATACCCGTGCAATTGCACAGCGACATTTCAATGGTAAACTATATATATATATATATATATATATATATATATATATAATTTCCATATGACAGAACAGTTAACAATGTCAAAAAAGCTGTTGCCCTGTTAATGGAAAAATGCCTTTTCTTCTTCCGGCTTTTCCCATTTAGGGGTTGCCACAGTGGATCACCTGTCTGCTCATGATTGGCAATGGAGTTTTATGGTGTTCAGTTGCCAGCCCAGCACCGAACCTTCCACAGAAGGCACACACACACACACACACACACACACACACACACACACACACACACACACACACACACACACACACATTTTCACCTAGGCCAATTTAGAGTGTCCAATCCCTACAGCATGCCTTTGGGATGTGGGAGGAAACTGGAGCACCCAGAGAAAACCCACACAACCACAGGGAGGACATGCAGACTCTGCACAGAAGGCATCCTAGCCAAGGACCAAACCAGGGAACCTCTTGCTGTGAGGCAACAACACTAGCTGCTACTCCACTGTGGCCATCCTTCAATAGTACCTTTTATTCTTCTGAAAAACTTATGGCAGACAGAAAATGCCCTAACATGACATTTACATCCATCAGCCTAATGAGCAGCCAATAGTACAATGGGGTGAGAGAGAGAGAAGAGGTGAAGACAGACACAGATATAGAGATAGATATGAAAGGGTAGTGTTATAGGTAATTAATGTACATCTTTATGGTGTTTCCTCAGTATTAATCGGTCATACTTTGTATCAGTAAGTGATGGCTGTGAGAATGAAGAAGCCATAGGACAGGCAAAAACTGATGATGACATTGGTAGCATAAGGGTTCATAGGTTGGTGCTAGGCTATCAGCCATGGGGCCTGTATAAGCCTAGTCATAACAATTCCCTGGCTATTTCTTCCCACAGTATTTACTTCCCTGGACCCCTGTCTAGCAAGGTGACTGACATGATCCCCAGGGTGAATTTCCTATCTCCCATCCAATCATCAAGGTTCCTTTTGAAGAGGTGCTCTGCTTGACATGTATGGGCAGTCTATTCCAGAGTCTGGGGAGTCTCTGGATCAGGAACCTATCCCTCCAACATGTTCTGTTCATTGTGATGACAAGGTTTTGGTTCTTAAATTAGTACTAGGCTAACTGCCCTTGTGAGCTATTTTTAAGCCTAGCCAATTATCCCTTGTGAGACTCAAACCCTGCTCTTTGTGTTTGTAAGGGAAACACCTTAACCATTAGGCCAACTTCCCAACCCTGGAGTTTAGATCCCTGGAGCATGTGTCTCTGAGGGATTGGGATTTCTTTAAGTGTAGCATGTCCAACAGCTCTGGGTTTGAAATGGCCTTGTACGTTAAGCAGAGACCACCTCTGAGTAAACGATATGCGACAGAGTAGTTTAATAATTTATCCTTATGGGCATGGATGTGTTTGTATATGCTTTTTTGAAACAGTATTCAAAATCTGTTAATGGATAAAAATGAAGATGCATGGTGTTAAACATATCAAAGAAGTATAACATCATGGTAATAAATAATGCAACATACATCTGGATTGGAACACTCGATGTTATGGCCAAGAAGCAATCTTCAGACAAATGATTTATATCACCACTCCACAGGGTGCACTTTCTTACATCCAGTAGTCAAAGAACTGTTAGAGTAACAATTGAAAAGTTATTGTCTTTATCCTGCCTTTACGCTGAATTTCCATAGCCCAAAATTTTTAAGCACCATTGTATAAGAATAACCAGACTACTGTGGGTGGCAGAAACAACTGATTTGATTTTGCCATAGCACATAAACAGCTATTCACCATCAATCAGCACTACTGCGTGATGCCAACATCTGAGCAAATGCTGAGGCAAAATAATTGAAGGCTTTCTTAATGGCCATTTCTGACTATGTGTGCTGTGTGTGATTCTATTCTTTGACCAGATCAAATGTGTGAAAAAGAGGTTGATAATAACGTGGTGAAATGGGGGTGCAAGCAAAGGGGAGGACACAGGGGAAGAACAGAGAAATTTAAAGGGAGGTAGTGAACAGATCCATAGCTATCCACTTCTTCAAAACATAAATGTAGAAGTGTAACCAGAATTTATAATGTTGGACTGTCACCACACCAAGGTTAGGTGACATCAACAGAATAATGTTGTACAGCCAATTGTACCAAACCACTGTGTCAAGAAGACACATAAGTGAAGTAGAGAGCTTTGTATGGGTCATTAATTTTTTTGTGGGTCCAGTGCCTATGTTTTAACTTTTTTTTTCTTTCCAAGAGACAGAAATATTCAGAAGATGCTTAGGAATGTGAGGGTCACTCAAGGTTATATGAAGAAGAAGGTACAGAAATAACAGATAAACAAGACAGACAAGGATGGTGATGAACACAAAAGGTTGGGGAACACCATGATTGGGGATAAGTTCAAGGTATCAGAGCAGCACCCATATAAAGCCTGGGAATAGTGAGAATCTAGTTGTCATCCTCAGAACTGTCAACACTTTCTCTTGTCTCAGTTTCCTGTGTCAGTGTCACCACCTCCACTAATACTACTCCTGAAGGGTACCAGTGCACCAGCTACTGGGGCAGAACTACCTAATGTGGATAGGTGAGGCCAGGCAGGGGTTGTGGAATGCCTGCTGACAGCTTGTGACCCTGACATGCTGGGTGTCAGTGTTGCAACCTGTGGAGGGATGGTGGGCAGATCCACAGTGGTCGGTCTACCTCTCTGTGCTGCATGTCAGGTTTTGTAAGCAGAAATCTATGACAACAGAACATGTTTAAGCTACATAAATTATCCCCCACCCAAGGAAAATAAAGAAAAAAAATGAGAGAGAAGGGGTGGAGTGAGACAAAAAAGAGAGAATTAGATCCATGGTATATTACATGACTATATAATTTCAGAAATAAACAGTTAATGATTATATTTGCCACATCTAGGTATGATGGGAAGGTCTTACTCTGCTGTACCATCAATCAATTTCACTGCTATGATATCATAAATACAACTATTTATTACAGCATTGACACACTGCATACAATTACATTTGTTATTAGGCTTACAGTAAGACCTGATGCATAAGTACCCTGTACCTCTCTGAGGTGAGCTAACTTCTCTTGGTGCACCTTACAGTTTGTTGCAATGTCTTTAGCTGATATACAAAACAGAACAAGACAAGAAGAGACATGAAACAATATTGAATAACAGTCTTGCCTGGGTACTGTCTTCTATATCATTTAATACAGAGAGGTCAGTATAATTGCACAACTGTGGGATGTCAGCAGTCCTAAACTCATCCTTCCATCAGCTAAGGAGGTCCTTCCTGCACTGTTTCAGGTCACTATAGTCATGATGACAATTCTCTTAAATGCGTGGGAAGCCAGTTACACAGGAGACAACCTTGGCTACATTGTGCAAAGCCTCTGTCTTATACTGCGACACAGTATAGTCCCTCTGCAGCAGCCTACAGCTTTAGTGCTTCACAAGGAGTGTCACAAAAATCCTGGACTCCTCAACACCCCACCTCTGTGCTGTAAATGTATCACCATCATCTCCCACACCAGCCATGCCTGCAAAAGTCAAGAAATAACTCTAAGTGTGAATTGGCGTCAAATTCCAGTCTCACATTTACTGGCTAGTATGCAGGCACACACAATCATGCCAACAGCATTTGTGCAGTGGTAAGCACACGGGAATTTGTAAGCAATGCAGAAGGTATTTTAGCAAACAGGAAAGAGATTATGAAACATGGCTGTGAGATTTGCCATGTGTAATGCTCAACATATTCAAACTTTGTTCATATTGTTAGCACTGACAGCCTTAATTGCTTGCCTTGTTATCCTTTGCTACACACTGTGAAAAGTTAGTTGAGCAAGGTGGGAATTAAACCTAGGGAAGAAAAAATATATAATTTCAAGCAAGGTGATTATTTGTCAGTGCTATTACAGAATGCTTTTTCAATCATGTCAATTACAAATAACTGAATTATGTATGACTGGAAGTCCTGAGAAATGCATTCCCATGAAGAGGCAGTATTGCTGTTTGTGAATGTATGTCAGACAGATAAACTTTCAGGAGCTGATTAATACAGGCCAAGGTATGATGCATACATACCTCACTACACATACTATCCTAAACAAAGAGTTGGCCTATGTAAGTAGATAAGATGATTTTAGTTTAGGTATTCTGCCCATCATAGATATGCAAGTGCATTTTTCCATTTTCAAAACTATCCTTCTTAAACAATTACACACACAATCAACTGTGTTTTATAAGTACATTAGTAATGACACATGCTAATTACAAATATTAATGTATGAAAGCATTAATGAGGCATGTAGTGTAATAAACATAATTATGATAGCTATTTGTATGTAGTGTTATCTTTCTAGTCAAAGTGTTGTTAGAAATTGCATTCTGACAAACTTTATTATCTGGATTTGAACCCTGTATTACTTGTGTTCTGTTTCTAAAGTCAGGTCACTTACACCTTGTACTGCTGCTATATTCACTATGGCTGCTGTTCTTGCACTGTCAGTGTTAGCATGGATACTTCACAGAATTGTGTTATCATTTGCTATTGCATGACTGCTTCAACTGTGTAGGTGACTCATTGGATAGGACGACTGTCACACTGGATCGGGCAGTGTCTATGACGGAATGTCTTCTGTGGAGAGTCAACATTCACGGGTCTTTGGTGTCACCCTTGACTTACTGCAGCTCCACCCCACCCAATGAGAATGATCATGACTGTGCTATGTGCTTTGTTCATTCGGGTTTGACTTATATGCTGATGCACAAAGTGGATAGGTATGACACTGATAGTATGCAGGTAGTTTATATTCTTATACATTTGTTCACTTAATACTGATTCCACGCTTACCTTGACATTACTGCAGTTATGAGTCATGTGGTTTAGATCTGTCTCTGTCCGAGGCTATCCATACACAGACATTATATGGGTAAGTAACATTTTTGGACAGTTGCTGGCATCACTTTTAATATTTGTATGTACTTAGGCTGTTATGTGTATTCCTTCATTGGTGAGTGTGTGTGATATCATTTGACTCTTACATGGTGGGTATGTGCACTAACTTTTGAGTCTTAAGTGGTGAGAGTGTTTGCAGTTCCTTGCCTTTTAGCCATTGCAAGGGCATATTGTGAAGCCTACATTGCTGCCTACCTCTGCAGCTGGATGTTGTCCCTCAGATTCCTTGTCTGTATGTACAGGAGTTCCTGGCCCTACCTCGGGTCCAAGAATGTGTGGCCCTGGCCATTTCTGTCCCTGCCGCAGCTGTTGACTCAAGATGATATTGTGCAACATGCCACAAACTGTGAGAATTTCTGTATAGGTGCCTTGTTCATATTGCAGTGAACCTCCAGATGTGTCTAGACAGCAGAACCATGACGTCAGCATGCCAAACACAAGCTTTACGATGTTTCTAATTTTAACATGGGGAGGTGGGCTTGGCATAATAGTTAAGGTCCTCACTTCAAAGGCACAGGATTTGATTCTGACCATGTGCTATTGGCTAGGCTTAAAATGGCCCTTCAGGGCAGTTAGCCTAGTACTCACTTATAAACCTACTGGATCCTTGTTCTGCAGATGTGTGTGCATTTCTGATGAGTGTCATAACTGACTGTTCCAGTGCATTACTTGCATCACCCAGCAGATGACCTTGTGGAACATCATCCCTAGCAAACCTTGTGAAAAGCTGAGAGGTGTGCCATTTGTATGAGTCATGGTAACTGCCTGGGTTACCTGCAGAGACACTGAGGATGATCTTTTGGACATTACAGACTACTGTCAGTTGATTCAGTGGAACCCTTTCCTGTTGATGAATGTCCTTCCCTATACAACATTTGTTCCTTTTATTCCTATATGAGTGCAGTCTATGGCCCCCAAGACTTCAGGGACGTGTGCTACAGCTCAGGATTCCTGCATTGTTTTTACTCTCTCCTCTGGTGTGCATGGAAAATAAATGTACTCCTTTGCATGTTGTAACATAGCATTTAGATATTGCTGAAATATTCTGAAAGTTGAGGCCTGTGACACCCCTAGTATATCACCTGTGAGGTTCTGTAATGTACCGGTAGCTAGTATCCTTAATGCTACCCATGCCTTCATTTCCACTGGTAGAAGTTCTCTTCGATTTCCCCTGGGTCTGAAGTGGGATGGCAGAAGTTGCGGAATTCCTCTAGTGTTTCCCTATCAACCCTGTATTGCTTTACTATTTCAATATCTTGTTGTTCATGATACTTTATATGAGGTCCAAAAACCCTTCTCCTTGAACATTGCCTTTTTTTAAGTGTGATGGTGACTGTATACCAATAGGTTTTGGTGTTCATAGCAAAGGACTACACCATCTCTACATGGTTACTTTATAGCTTCCTGAGTGGGTCTGCCATATTGGATTGGTTCATTAGCATGTAAATCAGCTGATTATGCTTTCATTAGCATACTCTGCTGTTTACATTTATTTGATGGCTCTACATAATATGTAGAACCGTTTAATGAATACAAAATGGCATGCTATTGTGTGTGCATTATGGCACAATGTGCTCACATTAGTAGAATGGAAATTAGCTGTTCATGAATCCAGTCCAATGGTAAAGCTTTATTAGAGGTACTATAGTACTTGTAAAAAGGCATACTGTAATAACAAGAGAGTGCTCATAGAAAGATACTGAACAAGAACTTATCTATACCGATCATTGTTAAAAATACTTTAGAAGCATATTGACAAAATGAACGCATGAAGTTATAAAAATAGCTATTGTGTTAATTTTTGAGATAAAACAGATAGAAAGTAGATGCTGAATCGAAAGAAGGACCCAAAATGATACATTGTTTATATATGTGGAATGATAATCCCTTTATGCTAAAAAGATATTTTTTCCAGTGAGATTTAATATACTGTCTAATACAGTGATGGCGATTCTTTTAGGCTCAGCATGTCAAAATTTCAGAAGATGCCTAACTTGCCTCTGCTGGTGTGTTACCTCCCCCACCCCACCAAAAAGAATAAAAAAAAAAAAAAAAAAAAATCAATCAATCAATAAATAAATAAATAAATAAAAATAAAATTGCATAGTTTTCAATATATTAGGGTTAAATCTCAACAGAATCAGGGACAAATCTAGCAATAAGAGACATGGACAGTTTTAAACTACTAGTACTATCGATTTGAGACATTGATAGAAAAAAATTTAAAGGGAATTAATTTACATTTTCTGAAGTAAAATAAATAGACTTTCAGGTTAATAATTTCCTTACCTCTGCAGCAGTTTTGTTGAACTGACTTCTTCTTCTTTCAGCTTTTTGTGGTTAGCGGGTCACCACAGCAGGTCACCTGTCCACTCATGATTGGCAGTGGAGTTTTACAGTGTCAAGTTTCCAGCCCAGCACCTAACCTTCCACAGAAGGAACAAAGACACACACACGGCCAATTTAGTGTCCAATCCACCTACAGCATGTCTTTGGGAGGAAATTGGAGCACTAGGAGGAAACCCACATGACCACAGGGAAGACATGCAGACTCCACACAGAAAGCATCCCAGCCAAGGATCAAACCAGAGAATCTCTTGCTGTGAGGTGACAATGCTAACTGCTGCACCACTGCGCCTGCCCAGTTTCATTGAACTGACTGCTGGCACAAAATAATTCAATGCACTTCACATGAACAACGAATGCAAAATCAGTTTCTTTGATAACTCCAGTGTTGGTGAATGCTGTGTGTCACCCAGAACATCATGGCATGTCAATTTTGACACGCATGTCATAGGTTTGCCATCACTGGTCTAGTAGCTGTAATTACATGCTATAAATGTCTTTATTTTAGGACTCAACAACTATGGAGGTAATCAGAGTCAGTAACTGAATAAGCTGAATGTCAGTGATGTGACGCAAAAACTTTGAAACAGACAATGTCATAAAAGCACAAGGATGTTTACCCTGGAAAACTCCAAAAACGTGTGCTTAGCAGATGCTTTTTACTTTGACAGCTCACACGTTAAGTGGCTAAGTAGAACTCTAATATGGGTCTATATTAGAACACCGAACCTTCAAAGTTTCAAGTGTTCTATATCAAACCCTATGAATCGAAAATTTAAAACATCGAACATATAGAACAGCAATTTTTTTCCTAGGGAAAAAAATTGCTGTTCCAAAACACATACACACAACCCAAGCACACCAAACAAACAGCAAACTACACACATACACCTAAACTCTTACACCTAACCCTACACTAAACTATACATACACCATTAACTATCCACTTACCTTAACCCAAACCCTAACCCTATGGTCCGTCACTATCACACAGTCACCTTACCCGTGCCCTAACCCTAACTCACCTACTCCACCCTAATCCTCATGTCCACACAATCACACACTTACCTGACCCACGCTCTAACCCTCACTCACCTAACCCGCCCTAACCCTCATGTCCACACAATCGCACACTTACCTGAACCTGACCCATAACTTTCCACCACAGAGCTGAAAATACCAAAGCAACAGAAATGGACAACCGAATTCTTTCCCTAGGAAAAAAATTTGGTTTTCTGTTTCTTCGATATTTTCAGCATTCGCTGAAAATGGGTCGATATTAGAATTCTCAAAATTTTGAACGTTTGGTGTTCTAATATAGACCCCTCTAATATGACATTATTTTCTGAAGTCTTGCACACATCTTGTAAGTAATGTTTCCCCAGCTGGGATGTTATCTAACATAAGGAATTAACCATGGCCAGAAGATATCATAATGATTGGGAGAGTGTGTTTAGGGCATAAGTATGCAGATGACATATGTGTTATGGATATTTCACCATGCAAGGCTGAAAGGATTGTATACAAAGGGAAGACTCAATAGGACCTTTTTGACCTTGTTGTATGCAATGACCATTTATATGCCAATAATGTAGAGAGGACACCAACATTCTAAAGGATTTAGAGTGCATAAAAAGCATTGTATGGTGTATGAAATTTACAAAAAAATCTGGTGGAACAAAAACTTTTTATTAACTGAGAAGATATAGCAAAGGTATACTAACTAAACAATCATCAGTATCTTGAATACTATCTCCTAGTATATTGTTGGCAGTAGTAGACCATTCCTTCCAAAATGCAAAAGATCCATGTATTCTCTTACTAGGATGCTGTTGGACTTGATTACTTATGCATGTTTTAAAGCAGAGATCTATCTGTGAGTATGGACAATGGTTTGATGGTATTGGTGATGAGGGGGAAAGGAACAGCATATAGAAGCAGCACAGGGAGTGCAGATTAATGATTCCACAAGGATTGCCCACAAAAGAAGGGCCTGAGAATATGCTGATACTATCTGTTGAACAACAAGGGTTGTAGTCGATGATGCAGGAAGTGGGATGCACAATCCCAATTTCTTATCTGGTGCAGCTTGAAATCAGTCTTTAATTTTGCATTGTCTGCAATCCAAATTGACAAACTGAAAGAGCATTTTAGCCTGTAAATTTTGACAAATGACTTGACAATAATGGCAGGTGTCAGCAAGTGATGAAATTCATTTAAACAGTTCAAGTATAGATACACTGTAAAAGTATGTATTTATCCTAAAGTTTCAGATCTAATATTAATATCGCTCCTGAGAAAGACACCAAATAAAATATTGGGACTTCATATCTAAGCTCCTGAGCACATGGGTTCACCACTAATGATGGAGTTTTAATGGAAGTGACCTTTAGTCCTGAGGTTAGTAAAACCACTAGAAAATCTTCAAAATCATTTCTGAATCTTGTACTGGCTTCTTAAAAAAAATTAGCAATCATCGGTGTATGATAAAGCATAAATTTCCTACCCAAGTTGAAATCAGACACTGAATAAAGTTAATCAATTGATCCAATTGTCAAGGGGTTCTGTAGCAAGCAGAAACAGTGTGATGATAGTATGCCCTGTATAATAACTGGAAAGGTAATAACTTTTCAGTATTTGTTTTAACTGAGGCATAGAGGGAGAGAGAGAGATCTAAAGCACTTGCACTATGGTTAATAACATAAGGGGCATACCAAAGCTGTCATTTCTTCCCATAAATATGACCAATAAAATGAGTCAGAGGTCTTTTCAAATGATACTAGGAAATGCAGAAGAGAGGTGGACAGTTGATAGGCTGTTATATTCATTTAATTAAGGCTGTATGGTGATCACAGATGGAACAACCCTTAATAAATCTGGTACAAGCAAATCCAGTGATATTCTTCAGTATGGTTTGCAGATTTTTTCACACACATTTTAGGTGCAATATTTTTATGAATATTGGGCAGCATGTGCTGACTGTGGTTTAATAACTATTACTAACCAGGGTTTAGCACCTATTGCTTACCAGGGTGTAATCTGCATTAAGCTTTGGAAGTACAATAATAATAGAGGACTTGCCACCAATAGCTTCAATAAAACAGAAAGTATGGTTTGCAAAGACAGCAATTTATCTAGCAAAAGCAGGACCAGGAACCCTCCCATGTGGGTCATACTTAATGCCTCCTTTGATTATCTTCACAAAGGAGTTTTAGTAAGGACTCTGCCTAAAGAATGCTCAACCTAATCCACTTCAGTGAGAAAAGTAACCACAGAACCTTTAAGTCTGTCAGAAACATCTTTGGACAGGATATATAACTGCAAGAAAAAAATCCCTGAATTTTTGAGTTATTTATCCATTCTTTTCTATTACAGACCCACCTTACCCTTTCAATTTTGTTATTGCCCTATGACTATGATGTTGGTTAACAGTAGATGCTTAGAAACTTGCCTTAAGTGGGCTGTTGCCATTCTAAATAGATATTCATAGGTTCATAGGTTCATAGGTTGGTACTAGGCTATCGGCCCTAGGGCCTATACAAGCCTAGCCATAACAATTCCCTGGATATTTCTTCTCACAATATTTACTTATTTTCCTATTAACTTGGAGCATTTCTCCCCGGGCCTCCACTGAAAACAGGCTCTGTGGAACCAAGTCGGACTTTCCCGGTCAACAAATGATAAATAAATAAAAAAAAAATAAAAAAAAATAACTTCTGGTACTTTTTTTACTTACTGTGTTGCATTAATAAGCAGTAGTTTGCAGTGAAAGTAAAAACTGATGTATTCTGATAAGCAGACATGATACATTGATCAAGATCCATTATACTGTTAACTTTCTTACTCTTTGTAAGGCACTTATTCACTTTGCATCAATCTGTAATATTTAACTTAGAGTTTTGCACCACATAGAAGTGGGCGAGGAGTGGCTAGAGTTTAGTGCAATAACATTTTTATACAATTCAGTAAAAATGAGGAAGCATGAACACTTCTGTTTGATATAAACATGAAGATGCAGTGCGATCAAGAGTCTTCCCCAACTCCTTGCTGTATTGAATAGTCATAGAACTGCAGAAAGGAAGTGGTATTACCTATCTGCCACTACTAGCATGTGGGGTATGTGAAAAAATGCCAATAAATTATAAAATACATGATGCATGATAACAAGTCACTCATACTCTGTTGATAAAAATTAAAGATCATTTTGTTATGGAAAAAAAAGAAACGTTAAACTAATGCATTAATTTTACAAATCCTGCCAATGATCACAACTCAGAGTACCTACTACTTTGTCATGATCAAGGATTATAATTAGGATGAAGTCTTGGTGTGCTACGTTGTAACCAATCAGGGGTGTGGCTGTTAATAAAAAGAGGTGTTAAAATGCAATGTGCTAGGAAATTTGTGCCTCACCAGAAAGAGCAACAAGTAGAAATTAACACAAACTTAAAAACAGAAAGCCAGAATCACGTTGTTCTGTGCTGCATAGTAAGGAAATATTTTTAAAACAAATGCAGCACATTTTGCAAACATTCAGCATAAGACACACATCTTTCCACTACAGACAATGATGAATAGCAAATTAGTGTATATATCAGTTAGAAGTTCTTTGAAGTAGAACTATGAATGCTCACTTAATAGATCCTGATTACACTGATAGTTGAACACGTCAGGAAGTATATAGGAGAGTGTGTGTCAACAACTGGACTAAAAATTGGAAGCCTTAAAACATGCAGTCCAACCAATTTAATTTTCTGAGCTCATACAATTTCAATTTCAACTTCAATTTCACCAGTTTACTATATCTCATAACACCCTTTACCAACTCACCAACACTCCTATACTCACTAGCATCATTACCCCTTAAAGCAATCTTAAGAATTTACGCTCCTCAAACAAAATACTTATCAATGCTTGCAAAGCTAACAACTCAGCAGGAGACTCCCTCTTCTGTAATGCTGTTGGAAAGCACTGGAATCTTTTAACCACTGAACTCGTATCTCTGTCTTCATTAACTCTTTTTAAACAGAAGCTAAAACTATTCCTCCATACCCACTGGTTATGCCCCTTTACTAACCCTGACTAACTTTTCTCCCATACACTAATGAATACTCTTCAGCTTTATAGACTTATCCTTAAGAAACCAAAGGCTATAACATGACAATTCAAATATATATACATATATATATATATATATATATATATATATATATATATATATATATATATACACATATATATATATATATATATATATATACACACACACACACACATATATATATATATATATATATAATGTATATATATATATATATATATATATATATAATGTATATATATATATATATATATATATATATATATAATGTATATATATATATATATATATATATATATATATATATATATATATATATATAGTAACATCTCTTGTATATTTACCTATTACTATTGCATTATCATTATGATTAGTACTGTACTTTATATTACCAACAGCTGTTTAACTTTGGACTGTTGCAACTTTTTATATTGCATATTGTATCTGTCTTGGAGCTTATCTCTCCATATTTTTGTATATGTCTTGGAGCTTTTCTCCCCAGTCCTCTACTGAAAATGGACATATATCCAGTTAGATTAGCCAAGTCAACACATGTAAAATAAAATAAATAAATACAACTATTGTTAAAAATGCAAAAGCTGCTCTGAGAACACAAATCAGAGTAGTTGGAGCAAAAAAGTAAAAATGAAAATAATGTGTAAAAGTTGTGTAAGATGCCTTGTATAGCAAAATAATTACCTTTCTATTTAAATGGAATTTAAAAAATGATTCTCTTCTGTCTAGCATGACTTGCATAAAGATGGCTTGAAATGTATTCTGTGAAAAAACTCTCCAAGACCACTTTGCAGCCACAGGTTCATTAAGGTGCAATAATCATAATGATTCTAATGCAGTAAAATGGTCAGAATACAAAGTTATAATGAAATTACTGAGGTATAGTGGAAATCATCATGTATTTATACTTTTTGTTGCTGGGGTTAGTTTCACTAGGCCAATGGTGTCTTTTCAAGAAAAGCATTACATGATATTCACACTGACTAGGTTACATTTGGCCAGGAGATGATGGAACTTGCCCTTTTTGTCATTGTTGTGAGTGGGACTCATTTTGCAGGAGCACTTTCTGTTTCCATTCCCAGCACAGAGGCAGCCCAGAGAAACAGGGAGGCAGACGGAAAGAGAAGGAGATGATTGTTTGTTAAGAGAAATGGACTACAAAACAAATATCAATGCAGGCAAATGTGTGCAGGATTCTGAAGAGATTTTTCAATGAAATCTGTTTGATGGAGATGAGTCAGCAAATGATGGATATATAAATACAAATTTCCAGTTCGGAGGGTTGTTGGATGATTACTAAAAGAAATGGTGGCACAGAGTGAGCCAACAAATAAAGGAGATGTTTTCTGGGGGACATTATGGAGAAAACACAAAAGGAAGATGCAGAGATAATCCTGAAGAATCGTGTTGAGATGCAAAAGAAGACATATGCAGAAAAAGTAAAAGAAGGCAAACGTGGAGTAGCAGAAAAGATGGGAGAAGGAAATGAAAAAAAAGAAGTACATGGTAAGGATTCAAAGTAAAGAAGACAAAGAAATGAACAGGTATGAAGTGTGGGAAAATGTAACAATGCCTTTGGGTGTAAAAGCACATGAGGTAAGAAAATTTATTCTTATCAAGAAAGACACATTTTGTGACATATTTGAGACTATTTTTACAATGGAAAATTTTACTGGACTATATGAAAAAAGAAAGACCGTACCCATTGAATCTTTATGTGATAAAAGCATTTAACAGAGAAACCAGAAAATAAAATGAATTTTGAACAGAGGTAGAAAGAAACACTTTGAAAGGGCATTTGAAAACTTTATGCAAAGAAGCACTGGACATTGTAAACGTTTATGACAAAAGAGATTTATGGACTGGTGGCTGGGATTGTAACATTGTGCTAAAAATAGAAAGAGAAAAACATGTACATATACTAAACATCATGGATGTGGAACGGAATAACAGTTGTAAAATAGCTGGGACAACCCAAATAATGTTTTTTTTGTTTGTTTTTGTGGAAAAGAAGGAAATCTGATAAATAACTGTGAAAAAAGAAAAATGTTATACCTATGGGGATATGGGACATAATACAAAAAATGTGAATTAAAATGTTATAAATTTAATAAAATTGGACATTTGTGGATGGATTCAAAAATATGAAAATAAGAGTAAGGAAAAATAAAAACAAAGAGAAGAAAATGAACACACAGAAGAAATTTTAAAAGGAGTAGAAATAAAAGAAAAATATTGATGACAACAAAATAATAAAGAAGACAAAGAAGGCAGTTTTAAAATAAGTGCTAAAAATTACATACATTGGCAGATAGTTGTGTGTATATATATATATATATATATATATATATATATATATATATATATATATATATATGTATATAAAATTATTGGGGTGGTATAATGCTTATGAACTTATGAAGCCATAATCTAAGGAAAAGGGAAAATTAAAAATTGAGAGTGTTTTCTGTAAATGTGAATACCATTAAGAATATAGCAAGAGGAATAGAGATAATGGAGTGGTGCAATACATGTGATGTAGATATAATTATATTAGAAGACACAAGATTTATGACAGATGATGAAAGATTACAAACAGAGAAACTATGGGGAGAAAAGATAATTCGGAATTTGGGAAGTAAATAGTCATGGAATTTGGGAAATGAATAGTCAATGAATAGAGGCAAGCATGAAAAGAAAGAAAGTAAGACACATGTTAGAAGTTATAAAATGTGGTAATTTAAAACTTTGTGACAAAAATTCATGGACTTACAAAAGGGGTATGTATGCAACTGAAATAGATCATTGTATAGTTATCAGAAGGTTTAGTTATAGGAGAAGGGGAAGTAGTTGAAACAGGATTTTTTGATTATCTTGTAATAATGGAGTGGTGCAATACATGTGATGTAGATATAATTATATTAGAAGACACAAGATTTATGACAGATGATGAAAGATTACAAACAGAGAAACTATGGGGAGAAAAGATAATTCGGAATTTGGGAAGTAAATAGTCATGGAATTTGGGAAATGAATAGTCAATGAATAGAGGCAAGCATGAAAAGAAAGAAAGTAAGACACATGTTAGAAGTTATAAAATGTGGTAATTTAAAACTTTGTGACAAAAATTCATGGACTTACAAAAGGGGTATGTATGCAACTGAAATAGATCATTGTATAGTTATCAGAAGGTTTAGTTATAGGAGAAGGGGAAGTAGTTGAAACAGGATTTTTTGATTATCTTGTAATATGGCTATAGATAAAGTAAAATAAGGAATATATAAAAGTAGGCATAGGAATAAAAGGATAAATGAGAAAGCATGGAATGAAGAAAATAAATTAATAATACAGTTATGCAAAGATCATATTACTATGAGAACATTTTATAAAAATTATCTGAATGGTGGATGATTTTTAAGGAAAGAAAATATATTTTTTTACAGTGACAATAGGATGTGACAAAAATAGAGAAAAGAAAACATAAAAGAAGTAGTATTCAATGGGAAAAAAATGAATATAAGAATTAAAACAAACATGTCTATTTTGGAGAACATATAAATTATCTTTCAGAAAAAAAAACGTATTTTATAAATTCAGTACTGATGGGAAAATACTGTGCTAAGCAATTATGTTTATGCCACCAATCATATTTGAAAAGGAATTATTGCAGATAATGTTTTCATTTATATGGGGTTCTAGACTAAACCCAGTAAAAAGAGGAGCTTTGTATGCAAATAAAGAGGAAGGAGGTTTGTATTTAATTAACTCAGTGGTATATGCTGCTTCATTAAATTTGTACAAAGTGTTATAGTGGATTGTGATAATGTGAAGTAGTGCCAGCTATGCCATAGAAAGGGTAGGGCAGTGCATGTGTAACATACACCAGCATAATTAGCTGGAGTTTTGTAAATAATTATATGTCATTTGAATATCAAACTGATTTGTAAAGATGCCTGTATTAAAAATGTATTTGTAAAGTTGCTTGTGTTAAAAATGTAGTAACACTGAGTCCAGCTGGACAAAAAGTAAATGTACATTTATATCAGACTGTACTGCTATAACTGAAGAAATGTATATATGTTGCTGGAAGGGAAGGGGTTAAGCTCAGCCCAGTTAACATTAAGAAAAATAGCCTGAAATTAAATGAGTTGGTTTAGGCAAAAAATACTTTATCTCACAGGCCTGAATGCAGACAGAGACATGATGTCTGGGCTGGAATCATCTTTATTGTCATCACTGGTGAAGTAATTGCTACCCTGGTTATGAGAGAATGGCTGGTTAGTCTCTGCAGAATGAGAAAAAGATTGGAATTGTTTTATAGTCATCAGATGTTAGAAGAAGTCTTAGGAGGGTTCTGGGTGTGTATTGTGAAATACCTGCACTAGACCCGGACTCAATTTCCAGTAAGGGGGTAGTGTGAGAACCACAGAATCAGGTGACCAGATGTGGTGTCATTCTGTAGCCAGCACTGAAATTGTATTTAGATATTAGTGAGATATATGATAGTGACAATCAGTACTCTGTTGGGAACCTGATAACAAAGACACTCATCCACTTCATCTTACCTTGCTTTAGTAAGTAAGTTAACAAAGGGAAAAGGAATTCTTCAGTCAGTTAGGAAAATAGTGAGATTCGCTAAATTGTATCTGTCTGACTCTTTCCAGCTGTATTAACTTTTATATTTCCTGTGAACTGAAACTTTGGTGTTTATTGTAAATAGATATTCCGTATTTTAATGTTTTCTATTTTATTATTTATTATTAAATACATCTAAATCTTTAAGTGTGGTTAGTATTTTAGAAAATAGTTTTAACATTTGAGAGTAATTGCATTTATTTGGTGACACTGTGGCTTGATGCTCTTGAAAGTCTTGCCATTTGGTTAATACTACCATTCGTATAAGTATTAATTTTACCAAGAGTAATTGGTTACCCTGGTAAGAGCCTCAAATTAGCTGGCTGATGGCAGTGAATCTACCTTATAGTTTGGGTGGAGTTGGTATAGCGGCTAAATCTGTGACAACCTTTCCCAGGTCTATGATTATGTGCATGTGTGTGTGTGTGTGTGTGTGTGTGTGTGTGTGTGTGTGTGTGTGTGTGTGTGTGTGTGTGAGTGTGTGTGTATGTGTGCATGTGTGTGTGAAAATCAAATCTCAAAAAGTGTGTGTGTCAGCTATTTGGAACAGAGACACAGAACACTGATTTCTGCAGTGAGAAATATGGAGTCTTATATGGGGTCTGTAGAGGAATATTCAGCCCCAGGACTAAAGTGTGTTCCCTGTGTGCTATTAAGGGAAGTTGTCCTTGGTGCAGAGAGCTGCATATGAAAATATTGTGTGCATCCATTTTTGTTCTAAGAGCACGTTCCCCACCAGTGTCAGTGTTTAGGATTACTGGCCGAGATGAGGGATGTCACATGGATAAATGAAAAAGATGAAAGCTTAGTAGTAAAATTATATAAATATAAGTATGATAAATTTGGGGGTATGGTCAAAATGATCGAAAAGAGAAAAAGAGCATCTAAATGAAAAAATGAAATTTTACTCATCATCATCTTCTTTCAGCTGTTCCGGTTAGGGATTGCCACAGCGGATCATCTGTTTCCATTTCTTCCTGTCCTCTGCATCATGCTCTTTCATACCAACCACCTGCATGTCCTCTCTCACCACATCCATAAACCTTATCTTAGGCCTTTCTCTTTTCCTCTTACCTGGCAGCTCCATCCTTGGCATCTTTTTCCCAATATACCCATCATCCCTCCTCAGCACATGTCCAAACCAATGCAATATCGCCTCTCTTGCTTTGTCTCCAAACTGTCCAACCTGAGCTGACCCTCTAATATACTGATTCCTAATCCTGTCCATCCTAGTCACACCCAGTGCAAATCTTAACATCTTTAACTCTGCTACATCCAGCTCTGACTCCTGCCTTTTCGTCAATGCTACCGTCTCCAACCCATATAACATAGTTGGTCTCACTACCCTCTTGTAGACCTTCCCTTTCACTCTTATTGGTACCCATCTGTCACAAATCACTCCTGACACACTTCTCCACCCATTCCACCCTGCCTGTACTCTCTTCTTCACCTCTCTTCCACACTCGCCATTACTCTGAACTGTTGATCCCAAGTACTTAAACTCATCCACCTTTGCCGACTCTACTCCCTGCATCTTCACCATTCCTCTACCCTCCCTCTTTACTAAGAAAAAATATTTTTGTGGAAAATAAAGATCGGTTATATAGAAAAACATAGAAAGTATGGTAAAATAATGTAATGATAAAACTTGAAAAAAAAATAAAGCTATAAAAATAAGAAACAAAGAATGTAATGTAAAGTAGAATGTCAAGATTTTTTGTGGAGACTGGTAATAGATAAAATGCCAGTAAAAGGAAATATGCCATGCAAAAAGAAAAGTGATAGAATATGCTTTCAATGTGAAGAAGAAGAAATTATGGAACATGCATTTTTGAAATGTAAAATAGTAAAACGTTATGGGGAAAACTATGTATGATTTTTTGAAGATATAAAATTCACTGTTCAGTCTCAGCCTTACAACAGGATATGTACCCAGAGAATGGCGTACTGCAACAGTGGTCCCACTCCATAAAGGTGGTGCTACAACGGACCCCGGAAACTATTGCCCTATAAGCCTAACTAGCCTCGTCTGCAAAGCTATGGAGCGTATCATCATGGAACTCATAAACAAAGACATTGGGAACCTCCAAACACTGGATTCTACTCAATTCGGCTTTGTTAAGGGCAGATCTTGCCTCTTGAACCTGGTCAATTTCTTTGAAACAGTCACCAAGGCCATAGACGAAGGGAAGGTAGTCCACACAGCCTACCTTGACCTTGCAAAAGCCTTCAACACAATACCCCACTCAGGCATCATAAATAAACTCACCAGCTTAAATAGCAACCCCTATGTCAGAAGATGGGTTGCAAACTGGCTTAGGGATAGAACCCACATGGTCAGAATTGCAGGTGCCATGTCAGACTCCAAACCAGTTACAAGTGGCATCCCACAAGGCTCAGTCCTGGGACCTCTCTTGTTCGGTATATATTTCTCTGAGGTACAGGCTAACATAGGAGGACTATGGCTGACAAAGTTTGCAGATGACTGCAAACTGGGGGCCATAATTGACTCACCGGCTGACACAAGCATCCTCCAAAAAGGTCTCACAGAGATGGATAACTGGTGCCAGAGCCATGGCCTAAAGCTAAATGCCAAAAAGTGCATAGTCATCCCCTTTGGGAAAAACAAAGTGCCCACAAATTACCACAAAGGTGGTAATCCATTAAGTACGGAAGAAGTAATTAGGGATTTGGGGACCCAAGTAGATGGCAATCTCTCCTTTGACAATCACATTGCCAAAGTGGTTAGAAAGACATTCTATATAGCCCACCTTATCATGAAAGGGTTCATATCTAGATCAAGAGAGGTCATTGTGCCCCTCTACTCATCACTCATCAGGCCCATAATTGAATACAGTGCCCCATTTGGGATGTACCTTACCCGGCACCTGCTACAACTAGAAAGACCCCAAAAGTACCTTACCAAGAGGATCAAGGGACTCAAACAGATGCCCTACGCAGTTAGGCTAAAGAAACTCCAGCTCTACTCAGTTGCTTACTGCCTACTCAGAGGCAATCTGTGCCTGACGTATAAAGCCATGTCCAACCCAGAATTAATGGACATGCTCCACCTCAAGAAATCCAAATCCATGAGAACTACATGCTCCAGTGACTTAAACCTCATCACAGAAATAAATAGAACATGCTGGAGGGACAGTTTCATATCCCAGAGGCTCCCCTCACTCTGGAACAAAATCCCAATCCAAGTCAGACAGAGCCCCTCAATGACCCTCTTGAAGAAGAATATTGACGTTTGGATGGGAGATCGTAAATTTACCCCTGGGATCTCTTCTGTGTCACTGCTAGACAGAGGCATGGTAAACTAACCTTAAATGGGCTATCTTCTGTGACCTACTATACAGAGGCACAGTCAACTAATCTAAGAAGGGTGGTGAAAGCCAAACACATTCTGGCTAGGCTTGTAAATTTCCTAGGGCAGATAGCCTAGTATGAACCTATGAACCTATGAACCTATAAGTGGATAAAATAAACATGGAAATGATTAAAATGGATATTATAAGAACATAAGTAAAGAATGTATGAAAATAATAGATAAAAAAGTTATTTTGTGTTATATGATTTATATGAAATGAAAGAGTAAGTGAAATTGTGTTTAATGGTAAATGGATTTTAGCAACAATAAGCATAATCACATGGTGGTTATAGAACAAGGAGTGGGGGTTCTAATAGGGATGAACATTTAGTATGATTATAAAGAAAATTATGAAATATGTGTAAACAGATTTGTATATTTATATATTTGTAAATTTGTAGATCTTTGTAAATATGTAAATGTTTTGTAAATAAGAGTTCTTTTTCTATTTAAATAAAGGGCCCTACTCTTTTTGATAAGTGACATGGGATCATTTACATTGCTTTGAGCTACCCCCAACTCAACCAATCTACAGGAAAGTGACCAGGAATAGATGGTATTCCTGTGGAAGTCTGGAAGCTAGGCTAGAAAAAAACTGCTAAAGATCTGGAAAGTTTTGTTTAACAGTATTTTAAGAGGAGGAAAAGTACCAACATCCTGGAAGAAAGCAGTGGTAGCTGTAATACCTAAAATGGGTAAAGATCCATCAGATCCAGTTTCATACAGGCCCATTTTAATACTAAATCATGAGTATAATATTGTTATGTCTATAATGGCTAACACATGGCAAAAATGATGCCAAAATTGATAGATATGGGTCAATGTGGTTTTGTGGAGGGAAGGCAAACCTTGCACAACATAAACACAACAGTGATGATCCAGCGGGAAGCAGAATGAAAACACCACTGTTGTTGGTGGGTCATGATGCAGAGAAAGCTGGGATTTTATAGGCAGAACAATGGAAGCATTTCCTGATAAAATGACAAGGTTGATTAGGAGGCTATATGAAGGATCAGAGGTGAAAATTAAAGTGGGTAGGGTCCTCTCTGATAATCTCTGCATTAGCACAGGAACCAGGCAGGAGTGCCCCCCCCCCTTTTATTTGCATTATATTTAGAACCATTGCCAAAGCAAATAAGGGACGCAGAAATTCAAGGATACAATTTGTATGGTAATCAAGAAAAGATGAGTCTATTTGCAAATGACATTATGTTATACCTGACAAAACCGGAAAGAGACATTACAATGCTGTGGAACATATGGAGACAGTTTCAAACCATTTTGGTTTGGAATACAAAATTAATGAAGCTAAAACAAAAGCAATAGTGGTAAATTATGTTCCCACATATGAAATGGTTCAGCAATATTCATATTTATGGGGGCATGATAAATGAAGTATTTAGGAGTATGTGTTAAAAATGGTTCCAGTGTGGCAGCTAAGGATATGTGGGAAGAGACTAAACAAAAGATAATACAAAAACTGGGAAAATGGAAGCTCTGCTATATGGATATCAATAGGAAGATACAAGTAGTTAAAATGTTTTTAGTCCCTTTAGTCTTATACACTGGTCAGGCATATTTTTATCAATCAGAGAAGAAGTTGTGGGTAGCAATTAATAAATAGCTAAAGCATTTTATCTGGTAGGGGAAGATGGCAAGAGTCAAATGGGATATGCTTATTCTTCCAATAGAATAGAGCAGATTGGGATAACCTGAGTTGAAGGTGTATTTCAGAGAAACACAGTTGGAGCTCCTATACATAGCACAAACAGAAAACTGTAATTCAAAATGGAGAGAGATGATGATGAAACAGTGGGAAAGGTCAGGTAACAGGGAGAGACTAGGATTTTGGATGAACACCTTTAAGAAGAGCAGCAGTAGTCAAGAAGAATATTATATTCATAAAGCAGCAGAATGTCGTCTTAGAATTAAGCCAACACAGGAATGGCAAATGGAGATTCTGCTGATTGGGATGATTGCACTTAGGGATGTAAACAATAGACAAGACAGGGCAGGAATATATTGGAGAAAACTGGCAGAGGAGTCAATGTGTCGGAAGCAAATAGCTAGATAGGAAAAGGAAATAAAATGGGAAGATGCCAAGAACTTATTTGGACTACAGGCTAGAGACTATCTTCCATATCAAGGATTGATATCAGAGTATAGGCAAAGAGAAAGAAACAGGGAGGGTCCTTAATGAAAGTCCAGCACTGGTAGAGTTTTTAGTAGAATCTGGAATGAAAGTTGCCATTAGGAAAGGAATAATTAGTAGAGCATATAAAATATACCATAATAACTATAAGAATCAATCAGAAGAGGTTATGAATACTTGGGAAGAGAGATTAGATAAGCAATTTACAAAGAAACAATGGGGGATATATGTATGTCTCCTGAATATGCAAAAAAATCTAGAAGATTTAGGATCTTTGCCTGGAAGTGTTTACACAGGTATTTTTATACCCCAAGCAGAATTTAAAGAATTTTTCCTCAGGTAGACAGCGAATGTTGGGGGTGTGATAGGAAAGAAAGAGGTAACTGGGAATATATTTTCTGGGAGTGTAATAAGTTGGCAGACCTTAAATATTCCCTGCAGACTGCTCTATCAGAGGTGCTGGGTGAGCAAACTGGAGTAACTAGAGAAATTATTTTTTGAGTTATGATACAGAATCGGAATTGTCTAGACATAGTAAGGCCTTGATAGTCTAATTATGACTGCCAAAAAAGCAATTACTAGAAAATGGAAATCAAAGTCTAAGTCAAGTTTACTAGCAGTAGTGAAGATAGGAACAGAGATAAGACAACTGGAACTGGGATTTTTAGAAATGATAGGAGCAAATGATATAGGAAAATGGGAAATGTGGGCTATTTACATGCAGAGGAGGAGAAGGCAGGATCTGAATGAACTATGTAATGGTTGACTGACAATGACTGGATATGTTAAAAGTGATGTATAATACTTGCATCTACAGTTGAGTCAGCAAGGTTTGTAATGTATAATGCTTGCAACTGAGATTGTGTCGCTATGATTTATTTTCATTTATATAAATGTAACATGGCCTATGTCATACAGGATAATTTCATAAATATGTTTCTTGTTTAAAAAAAGCATCAAATATTGAAACAATACTAATTTCATGAACTTTAATCAAACTTTGACTTAGGAATTAGGATAATTCCAGTCATCATTTTAAAAACCCAAACAACCTGGAGAAATTAAACTGTGTGGGGCCTCTTCTACCAGAGAACTACTCCTATACAAGAAACCATGGTAGTAATATTCCCTATATAGTTTATTTTTGTGCAGATGATGTACGTACAATTATATCTTGCAAGCACTGAAATGATCTTAACACCAGCAACACAGTTGATAATATATCTGAGGACTATATAGAGTTAGAAAATAAGCCTTTATAAAACAGAAGCTTTAGAATCTGTTATACATCTCGCCTGAATATTGATGTTGAATATAATTTTTTATTTGGTAGGAACTACATGATATATCTAAGTATTAAAATAGGTAAAACAATTTTATCTAAAGTAGATTTAACATATACAGAACTGTTAATAAAGGTGGAAAAACATCTATTGAAGTGGAAATGTTTATGCTCAAGTATGATACAAAGAATCCAAGCAGTGGTATGCATTGTTTTAACACCACACATATATTAATCAGTCCCTTCCTATGCAACCAATAAAGATTCCTTTAACTTCCTCAGACAGACACTTTAAACTATTCTCTTGTCTCAGGGAAAGCACAGGATAGACTAGCAGATATTTACTATTCCCCCTGCACATGCAGATTTGTGGTTGCCAGAAATGGAAATATATGACAGGGTATCCCACTTAAAAAAAAAACTATCATGGGATTTGTTTTCAAGTGAGTTTAAAACTTGGGAGAAACAGGTGATATTGGAAAAAATATATATTATCCTCTAATTTTGTAGGGCTGTTGAGAAAAGAAAAGACTAACATTAAAACTGTGAACTCAGATATGGTAAAAGTCCCTGTTGAACTCATTGAATCGGGTATTAAAGTTTACTTGAACTTGGCAACAGTGGTCTGAAATTATCCCAATAGAGGCATCACAAAGTTAGTGCCAGATTGTTGCTGCAGTTAAACAAACATTATGCATATTCAGGGATAAACATTCTAGGAACATTCTGAGTGAGGAAGGGATACAGCCACGGCAAAGTTTTAAAGTAGTATGTAAGCTAGATGATTCTTTTAAAGGGTAATATGATGCGTTTGCTAAAGGATTCTCCAAACTAAAGTTTATTAGCAAAACAATTTAAGTGCATCCCTTACTGATATATTGGTTTATGGATATGAAAACAGGAAAACATCCAATATCTTCTGCTATAAGTCAGATATATGAAAAACATATAGGTGGCAGGGTGAACCTCATGCAAAAGTTCAAAAAGCAATGAGAGAGAGAGATTTGCAAATCTAAACATCTAATGCAAATTGGTCTTTTTTTGTTAGTTCCTAGATATGCTACAAAATTAAGAAAATACAGTTATTTTGGGTAGCATTGTTTATTTTATACTCTATCTCAATTAACAAGGTGTTTAAGGGATTATCTCCAAAGTGTTGACAATCTATAATGGAGGAAGTTGGCTAATTTCACACTTTATAAGTTTAAAGGTTTAAAGGTAAGTGCTAGGCTAGATGCCCTTGCTGTCCATTTTAAGCCTAGCCTACTTCCCTTCTGGTGCTTGAATTAATCTATCCTATTTGGTGTTAAATTGTCCTTACCCATCACATTGTTGATAATCACGTTACCCTAATAAGAATAACTTGAATCATACCACAGACTCTATTCATTAGTATTATTTTATTTATTATTCATTTTACATTTGGTTATGGGGAAAGTCCAACTGGACATGAGTCTCTTTTCAGCAGAGGCCTATGGAGAAATGCTCCACATATAACAAGAGATTAATACAATTTCACATATACAGCTCCTTATATAACAAGAGATTATTAAAATACAATTTCACGTGTATAATGAGACATTTAGCATGTATGTATTAAATAAAAATTTTGTTAACAAGTCATTTAACAGAATTGCATCTATAAGAGTATGAGAGAACTCTACAAGCATGGAAAGTATCATATTAGGCTGGGTATACATTCATTTGAGTGTCCACACCAACCTCGAATGGGTGTAACAACGAATCAGAATGTCGAATTTGAAAGTGGTGAATGGTCGGAATGTCATACAAAACACTGAATGTGACATTTCCAACCTGTCTACCACCTAAACAAGTGCTACCATGGGTCAAAAGGGGGGGATGTTGTGTGTTTCACATATCTCTGGTTCGCAATTGTGAGAACCTGCTGCACTGGCACATTTTCCGATCGGCCATCCACTGGCCGATCAAATGAATACATACCGTTAGTTTGTCTAATTAAACAACAAATTATTAAGCAAAGTATATTGGTTGTAGAATGGTATACCTCAGTTATCTGTAATAGAAATAGGAGTGAGTGTTGGGAAGAAGAGAGAGATGCAAATAATGAGATGTGCCAGATGATGAGGGACTATAGGTGTAGAGTAAGGAAGGGGGATCATTGTAAGTGAGTCAGAGGAGGAGGAAGAGGTAAAGTAGCTCTGGAAGTACTGTTGGTTAGTTGCTAGAGGGAGTGGTAGGGGGGAGAGATGGGGTAGCCAGAAGAGTCATGGTTACAAATCCAGCTGGATTGTAAGTGCTTTTAGAGAGTTTTTAAACATATTAGTATACTAGGACTATTTAGCCAAAGACTAAAGGAGCTACTGAATACACTTTGAAAGGGTAAAATAAAGCTTACAGCCTACCTGTTCATTTTAAGTTGAGCCCCCACACCAATAATTGATTTTTAAGGATAGATTTATGCTTAATTTATTTACATAGACAAAAACAGTTATTATAAAACTGAAGTAGGAGTCCCCTAAGTGATAAAACATTTCACAGGCCATATGCAAGAACTAGATTACTGGCCCAAGAATATATGAATGAATAAAATGGGAGGTATGGGATAAACTCAGACAGAGATTTGTAGAGTCTAGAGAGCTGTCTGCTACTGTATAGATTATCGTGTGTAGTAACAACAAGTCATTAAGGTTTGAACAATGTTTGCTGTTTGGAATAGTTATTATGAATTCTGCTGTTCCTACAAATGTTCCCATTTTTTTCTGCTGCATGGATGTGTTGATCCTGTACTTTCATGGTTTCCTCTGTAGTTTACTATGTATATGAAGGGTAAAACCATTGTTAGCTTTGTATCAATAAAGCATAAAAATGAAAAAAAAAGATGTAAAGAATTTAGACAGGGATGTTATCACAAATGTAAACACCACCAATGCTCAAATCGTGAATAATAAATTAACCCACTTTCATGCCTGGCTCAATCACAACTCACCTGACATTGTAGCCATCTATGAAACCTGGCTAAAACCTCACATAAGCGACTCTGAATTCCTTCGCCCTGGATTTCTATCTCTCTGTTCTGACCGCCAAAATCGAAGAGGTAGTGGTGTATTCCTAATCTACTCCAACCACTTGTCCATCACTCCATAGCCTAATCCCATTCCTTCTTTTGATAATGCTGAACTTTTAACTGGCCTACTAAAACTGAACAACCATAAGAGCATCTGTATCATTTCCCTCTATATTCCTCCTGGTAATAACACTAATATCCTGGAAGACATTCTCTCCTGGACCTCCTCCAACATTAAGCTAGAAACCTACATCATGGGAGATGTAAATATAGACTGGAACAAAATTATTCACCATAATCCCACCATATCAATCAATCTATTTAACTTTACTCAACTTATGAACTCTATTTCTAGACCTAACAAAAACAACCCCCCAGGCTCCATACTAGACTGGATGCTAGTATCCCATCCTAACAAAGTCATAAATTCTGGTGTCATTCCTGATCCATTAGGAGACCACCTCTCTGCCTTCATCCATCGGTCTACACCCATTTTCCCACACTCCCACCACTTCATTCAAACCCATAACCTCTCTAACTTTAACCCTACTACTTTCTCTGACTCCCTTAAGCTAACTAATTGAAACCCCTTAAATCTCTTCCTTTAGATGCAGCCATTGACTACTTCAGTTCTACATTCATAACTGTCCTTAACTCCCTAGCACCAATAAGAACAAAAAGAGTTAAAACAAAAACCATCCCATGGCTCACCAAAGACACCAAAAACATTATGCTACAAAGAGATAAAACCTGGAAAGCTTACCGCCATCATAAACAGCCAGAAATCTTACTTAAATATAAACAGCTGAGAAACCAAGCCAAAAAACAAGTTATTAAAGACAAAAAGTCTTACTACATCAAACTACAAGCAAATCACACAAAAAACCCCAAACAGTTCTGGAACTCTATTAATTCCCTCCTTAGGCCTGGTACAAAAAACAACCCTTGCCCTCACACCAGCAAATCTGACCTTGAAATTGCCATAATGTTCAATACCTTCTTTACCTCTTCTATTGCTGAGCCAACCAAGACTTTTACCAACAATAATGCTCCACCTCCTACTGCTCAATCCTCCCTTCCCTCCTCCCATCCCACTTTTGAACTCAAACCCATCTCCACCAACCTAATAAAGAAACTTCTCGCTAAACTAAAACCTTGCTCCAATGCCCCTGACAGCATTCCTTCCTCCTTCCTAAAAATAGCCTCTGACAGTATTGCTCTTCCTATCAGCATCCTGATCAATAGATCATTACTTGAATCCTATGTACCCAAACTATGGCGTTCTGCATTTATTCTTCCACTTCACAAGGGTGGCAAAAATTGTAACAACTCCAATTTCCGCCCCATAGCCATCCTCTCCTCAATCTCCAAAATTCTTGAAAAATGTATCCACCTGCAATTCCTGCCGTTCCTTACCAGACACCAACTACTCTCCCCTACCCAACACGGCTTCCGTCCAGGACACAGTACCAACTCCACCCTTGTCTCCTTCTCGCATTCTGTCAATTTAGCTCGTGACTGTGGTAATATGGTATCATCTGTTCTGCTAGACTTATCTAAAGCCTTCGATACCATCTCCCATAGTCACCTACTAAATCATCTGTCTAACCTCAACATCTCCCATAAAACTCTTTCCTGGTTCTCCAGCTACCTTTCTGATAGATCCCAAGCCGTGAAATGGGGCCAGGCCACCTCCACTTTCCTCCCAACCCCCACTGGAGTACCCCAAGATTCAATTCTTGGCCCATTGCTAGTCAATATCTTTATTAACAACTTCCACAAAGCCATACCTAATACCAAAATTGTGCAATATGCTGATGATTCCACTTTGATCTGTTATGCCTCTAACCTAAAAGATCTCCAATTTCTAACTCAAACTGCCTTCTCTACCACCGAAAATTTGATGCTCCAAACTCACCTCTCAGTAAATGCCAACAAAACTAAGATCCTTCTATTCTCTCCCTCAAAATCCTTCCCTATTGACAAAAACTTACTCCAAATCACCAGACTTAACAACTCCATTATCGAGATCGTACCTTCCGCCAAACTTCTTGATGTAACCATTGATGAACACCTAAAATTTAACAATCACATTCAGCTAAATATCACGAAAACCCACATAAAACTAGGCCTATTTTACAGAAACAATGACTTCCTCTCTCCTTCCACCAGACTAACTCTCTCCACAACCTATCTACTTCCCTCTCTACTGTATGGTGCTCCTCTGCTCATTAATTTATCTTCCACACTCACCTCCAAATTGGAAGTATGTTATAATAAAATAGTCAGATTCGCCATGAATGCCAAATCCTCCTCTCATCACTGCACCTCCCTGCACTCACTAAACTGGCTTGAACTCCCCAATCTACTTAACCTTCACCAAATCACCACAGCCCACAAATTATTGTCCCAACCTACTAACTGCCCTGCACTATCCAATATTCTGCAACCTTATAACCCCCTCAGACCCCTTAGATCTATCCACCAAAACTTGATCACCATCCATAAACCCAAGCGCCTTGCTGGGCAGCTTCTGCTATCTTATTCCCTAGCTAAAAAATGGAATGCTCTGCCCTCCACATTGAGGACCTGTGACAACCTTAATAACTTCAAAACTCAACTTCATTCTTACCTCTATCTAAACAGGAAATGCAACTGTACTCTTCCACTCATTCCTCTCAAGCTCTCCTCCCCCTTTACTCCAGGCTAACCCTCTTACCTTCCTAACCTCACTTTAAGTTGTTGATTATATATGTAACCAAACAGCAAAATCTAGCCACGATACTATATGCCTGTTTTTACTCCTGAACTAAACTGTTTATTTTTTTCTCACTCCTTTGAATGCTACCTGTTGCTTGCAACCCTAACTTCCTTTGTAATTAATCATGTAATTAAACTTTGTATTGTGGAGCTTTTCTCCCCGAGCCTCCACTGAAAGCATTCATGTAATTAAACTTTGTATTGTGGAGCTTTTTCTCCCCGAGAATCCACTGAAAGTAGGCTCCCTAAGCCCAGTGAACTAAATTGTAAATATTGTTTTTCTCTTTTTCTCTTTAGAATGCTACCTGTTGTTTGTAATCCTAACTTTCTTTGTAATTAATCATGTAATTAAACTTTGTTTTGTGGAGATTTCCTCCCCGGGCCTCCACTGAAAATGGGCTCCCCAGGCCCAGTGGACCTCCCCGGTCATCAAACTGGAATAAATAAATAAATAAATGTCAATTGGTTAATCCAGGAGTAATAGTTATCAGTTATTGTGCTACAGGAATGCATTGAAAAAAAAAGATGTTGGTTGGATTCAATAAACCCTATATGGCTCATTAAAATCATGTGTGAGTTGTGGCACAACATGCACATGGTAGAGCACCAATTTATATTCAGCAAGCATCTCTACAAGATGTGTGGGGCTGCAGAAACATGGTACACATTGTGCCATGCTAATTACAGCATATGCAGCTAAGGTGTATGCTATTCAACCAGTCCAAGATGGCAGGGCAGAGCTATTCAACAAGCTATAAAGCAATTGTATACACTTAGTGTAGGTTTTTGCCTTGAATTTCAAAACCTATTGGAATACAGCCACTGGAGCTACACTAGAGGAAAAGAATGTTATGGGCTGCTGCTGCTATTCTGCATGTGTATGTGCAACAGGTTCAAGTCTGTGCTGCTGCTGATTCTGCTGCTACTGATAGACCTCAGGCAAGAAGATGAAGGGTGTTTAGACCCTGTTTAATGTCTCATGGTCTGCATGAGGTGGAAATGGAGTGCTACAGGGTGGATAGAGACACACTCCATGAACTCTACAACCTCTGTCATCCCCAACTGAGAGCAAGGACAAACCAAGGGGAACCAATAATTGTGGAGACCAAAGTATATGTAGAATTTAGAATTTTAATTACATGAACCTTCCAGAGAACAACAGGGGACATGCTGAGGGTGTCACAGGCAATGGCATTCTGGATCCTAGATAATTTTCTGACTGCTATGATACAGCATGCCAGTAGCTATATATATTTTCCCCGTACCCTTGAGGACAGAGCTACATCTGTGTAGATTTCTACTCAGTAGCACACTTCCCTGGAGTCTTGGGAGCCATAGCCTGCATCCACATTGAGATAAAAACACCACTCAGGAAACAGGGAAGGATCTATATAAACTGAAAGGGCTTCCACTCCATTAACTGCCAGATTGTGTGTAATACTAAAGGAATCATCCTGAATGTGTGTGTTGGCAACATTGGCAGGTACCACAACCCCTATATCTGTCACAACTCACAGCTCTGCCAGAGGTTTTCCAGGAGGATTATCCCACAAGCCATTTACTGGAGAATGCACTGGATAATGACCATCAGAAATGCACACACACCCACAGAGGAAAGTTATAACAAGACACATGCTCAAACAAGAAATATCATAGATCTTGTGTTTGGGCTGCTGAAGTCAAAGTTTCAGTGCCTAGATACATCAAGGGGTACCCCGCAGTACAGTCCCAGAACTTGTGCTGATATTTTCACTGTTTGTGCTATCCAACATAGTATTATCCTGAGAAAACAGCTGCAACAGGAACATCAAGTGGAAAGTGCACACATTCCACCACCACTGGCATGGTCACTCCAGCCACATGCAGGGGGGGAGTCTCAGAGGGAATATCACCAGTCACTGTGGGTGTCAGTAAATGCAGGTGTGTACAATATGCCATCACTCTGGCCAACAAACAACAGATAACACACATGCTGATCACCTAAGGGGTACAACGTCTATCCTATGCATGTACATACAGTAAAATTGATGCCAGTCAGTGGTCACAAAAATTACTTACCCAAGTAATGGCTGCGTACTGCTAGCATTTGACAGCGTCAGCCCCAAATTTCAACAGTTGTAACTGTAAGACTATCAAAATAACTGATAAACCTGGAACAGGAAAGTAAATGCATAAGAACATGAACAAATGACAGATACTTGCATACTGTTATTTGAAAATGTACCTAAGTAGAAAGTGTGTGAGTTGTCCAGCACTGGTATCAATATGTAATAGGACTGACTTATGTCGATAAATTTTTACCATTTATAAGCTAACATGCCTCAGGCATTTAAACACCCAGAATAGAAAAAGCAGTCCAAAGTCTAATTATCCCTACATTCTCAGAAGTAGAGCAATAAGCATCACTGGTGTATCAACGACTTCAAGGTAGGAATCACAACACCAAAAAGACTGTAAGAAATCGTAAACATTTCAAAATAGCATCTCCAATGCATATACTAAGCACTCAGTTAGCTATGCACCCTGTGCATCAGAAAAAAGTGCATATATATCCCTGAAACCAAAACATAGAAACAAGGTGATAGCACAGTTATCATTTGCACAGGGTGGGGGGAGATCAAGGCTGACACCAAAGTAGTGAGTGTGTGCAAGTGAGAAAGGCACACAGGCAGAAATGTAGCTATTATCAAATGGCCACTAAGACAGAATGCAGAAAGCCTCATGAAAGCCTCATGTACCTGTTATGTGTGTGTGTCTGCATGAGCACTCAGTGTGAAATGTGTGTGTGCTCGTGTGTGTATGTGTGTGTGACACATCCAAGCTGTATGCTACATCCTGGCAAGTCAGACAGGTGTGAGCCATGCATGATAGAGGTATCAGTTCATTGTCATGGCTGGTGACCACAAGGAGATGCAATGGCATGTCCATGCCCATGGTCAGAAGTGCTGGTGTTACCTGAATGTAAACGAAGGCTGCTGGACAAGCTCTCATCATGACTATGCCCAGGTCCACAACCTCATGACCTACCATGTCTGTGTGTGGAAACTTCAAGCACTGATGGAGCAGTGGAAGTAGTGCCACTACAGGAGTGGGATTGGGCATGGCCAGGTTGGATAACCGCAGGTGATGTTGCAGACCTGCAGCCAAGTGCATGCTTTCCCTCTCCCAGCAAACATTCCATCACAGACACTGCCTGTTCCATTGTGACATTTATCGTTCATTGAATCAGCCACACAGCAGAGGCAGTCACACATGTCAGCTTCCGTCACATCCAGAACCCTAAGCATGTCCTCAGAGGCCCTAGTGGAATGTGCCTGTTCCCCCATGATGGCCGTAAACATACATTTAGTGGTACATAATGACCAACCAGGATGAAGTATGGGATAGCCAACAGGCCTCCTCCAAGCACCCTTACTAACCATCCTGCATGGCACCTTGCCCACACTTTGTCTACAGCCAGCATCAACCAGCACTGAAGCCACAGTAACTACATTAGCCTGATCAAGTGTGTCACTCTCAACCTGTCCACTATCTGAGGGCTCAGTGGAATAGGTACACATAGCCATACTGTGTCTGAAGGAAATCCAGGGGATGTGTGAGTCACAACCTCACTGTCATATTCAACCTGTGCACCCACTGACTGTGCCTTCATTTGTCCGCTATCATCATCTCAGCCTTCTGATACTCTGACATCAAGTGCTAGGTGTCCTACACTTCCACTGTCAGGATCACCTGTGATAATAAGCACCAAACACAGGAATTAAATTATTACTCCACTAAATATTAAACCAGCACAGATGATAAAAAAGTAACACTGGTCACACAATGACAGATAATACTGCAATACAGATACTCACTACACACTCCTCACATATACAGATAATTATTATATAGCCAGAATGCCTGAATCGAATATGCGACATCAACAAAACCTGCTTGAGAGGCACGTTTGTCTCCCAGAGGCTGTCCCATCTCTGGAATAGACTTCCTATACACATCAAACAGAGCACCTCGCTGACCCTCTCCAGGCGCAACCTTGATGAGTGGATGAGAAATGACAAATTTGTCCCAGGGATTCCACTTGTGTCCCTCATTGACAGGGGCAACAGGTGCTGACTGAGGTTTCTTTTTGAGAATAAACCCTTTACTAGGCTTGTAAGGGCCCCAGGGCCATTAGCCTAGCAACCTCCTATGATCCTATGATCCTATGAAATGATGCCTAGTAAATAGCAAATAAACATTTGCTTACCAGGCACAGATGTCTCCACACTTTGCAAGGAGGATGGGCCTGGAAGAAATGAAGCAAAAAAAGGACGGAAATTTAGCATCACAATGGGAATAACATGGGTACTGTGAATACACAATTGCCTATAATTCCTTTGCAAAACACCTGAAATGGAAACTTGGCTGAGATGTCCACTCACACTCATGTGTACTGAACAACTCTATTGTATAACTGTATAACTTATCAATAATTACAGATAGAAAAAACTGTATCACAGGAAGTAGTAGTCAAATTATATATTTTACTCTGCAAGCAAATATAAACATTGCCATATGTAAACCTGCATTGAAGGATCTCCTGGCATGCACTTGCTCTCCCAGCCACATCATCACCGACATCAAGCACATGGAATGTAGTTTCCACTGAGCTGTCAGGATCTCTGACAGTGGACAAGAACTCCTCATTTGTTGTCAATGGTGACTTAGTAGCAGGCCTATACCCTCTAGCCGGCTGTTCTCAGGCAACTGCAGCTACCCTCCTCCAGGCTAATGAAATTATATCAGTGGCCCAATGCCACACCTGATCATAATTTCGGCTGTGACCACCGACTGCATTTACATTATTGAGTAATTGGTCCCAAATTTCCTTTCTAGAAGCCATATCTCTAAGGCCTCTCTCAAGCAGAAAGGCTACATGCCACCTCACAGCCTGTTTCAGCATCACTGAAAGGGGGTTTTCATTGATTTGTAGGCTTGGGTGCCAGAATCCTGAGTGGCATAAAACAGAAAAGGATAAAATAGATAAATATTACATAACTGATGTATTTTTACACAAAATAATCAATCTGTGTACTTTTTTGTCACCATTAAACATTGAAACATACTTATTGTTCAGTGCAACTGAATGTTAGCTGGTTGCCCTACCTCCAAATCACATACAAAGACTTGTACAAACCAAGAATACCACACAAGTAATGTATATATGTTTTCCACAGAAATATCAGGATGTCTACACTTTTCAAAGAAAAGTCAATTTATGAATGCCAGTCACTTTTCACTGTGCCCATGACTCCTGTAGAACTTGCACTGGGCCATCTCAGAAGAATAACACCAGTGTCCGCGACGTGTACATTATATTTCTCTCCAATAACATAAGACACTGAAAAAGCAAATGTTAAAAATATATTTGTGCTGAAAATAATAACCTGTCAATCTCCGAAACATAAATGCCTGCCAAAACTGCCTATGCCAACTATGAAGAATAAAAAGTGCATACAGATAAAAGTTCTATTTTCTACTGGATATATAAATGCATTTGTAACTTTTTGTAATTTTGCAAAATCTAGAAAATACTTGAATAATACAAGCATACCTTAGCAAAATTTAGTCTTCCCTGCAGAGAAATCACTTCAAAGGAATACCAATCTTCTGTTTTGTCCAAATACACGTCTCCTCACCTTCAAGTTCCCTAGCTACACTGTTACCTTTTTATAGTGTAGATTCAGTCCTCTGAGTACTGTAAAGATGCAAATGAGTAGTGAATTCATTATAATTGCTGAATACCAAACCTTTGACTTCATGTAGTAGATGTAAACATATTGTAGGCTCTACACCATTATTGTGTGCTAATGGCCAGCAACTGTGGATGTTTAATGTGAGAAAGAAGGAAAACACAAAAGCAATTCAGACACCATTCATTGCAGTGGGTGTGTCAGTTAGGATACACTTACAAGTTGTGGAACTAACTTCACTGAGCTTTTAAATAAAGCAAAACACCACACATTTATCATTGTTGTCACTAATTGCAAAATTCTCGTGTCTTTGCTGAAAACTGTTGTTCACTGTCATGTATTTTTTATCAAACATTTAAAGAAAAAATATACAAAATGCACTATATACTGCATGTCTGATATTACAGCAGAGATAATGTAAGAATGAACACACTACAAAGATAAGACAGAGCTGCCTTTGAACAAACATATTTATAAATGGTAATATGATCACTCATTGCACTAAATATGTTAGCCACATATTTAAAACCAACTGAGAATGTACAAGTGTATGTCCTGTTAATACGGTAGAGGAAATATGAATTGCTTGCATGTACATGATTTGATTGCTGTTGTAAAGCTGTGTCTGTGGCAAAGAGAGACAACACATGCCAACTGTGTTTTGTAATCTCATTACTCAGAGAGTTCAAATCCAGAGTTGTGTGATTGTTTAACTTTAATTTTGTTTTAATTTTTTTTTGTCTTTAACATTTGCGCGGCACATGGCCTAGTGAAAACACAGTTAAATGTATAAAAATTTAAAATTTAAGTTCAATTGATTTAAGAAGTGCAAACCCAGTTAGTGGCATTGCCCGGCAGTCAACAACTTGGATGGTAATGACTGCAGAAATTACACCTGCATCCATCTGTGTTTGCAGCACAAGGTGTAAATAGGTTGAGGTATACTATAGATAAGATAGTTAAACCATGGTTTGAGTTCCACAGTAGTTATTTTTACAGAGGAAAGATCATACTGAATCTTAACAGAAGGAATATATATTCACTAGTGCCTTTTACAGTTATGCATTGTTCACCTGTGTGCAAAGATGGTTCACTGAAGGAAAACGTGAAGAATTTTATTTGTTTCACAGCACTCTGCACAAACAACTTAATCAGTGATGCATAGCCATCAGCACTCTGTAGAGTACCAAGTGTAAAAATACACATATTGCCTAGCTTTCTCTGTGTAATCAGGTGTAACGTCATGGATGAAACCCAGGGGAGCCAGTGTTCTAATCCAGCCCACTCCACTTTTTATTAAGGGGGTCCTGCTGTAATTTTTCACAAAAATTAGAATATAAAGATAATTACATGACAACACCTATGTATAGCAGGTTGATTGAGCATACACATGGTATCATATCTATTATATGTGTAACTGCTGTAGCATGACAATGATGATTATGTATTTATAAATGCATTTCAGACCTGGGATGGATTTCATGGTTTAATGACAGCCATCTACACACCTCCCATAACACAAGTATAACTGTAAAACAGGAAGTATTGTCTGGTCTAAACCACAACTCAAAAATCTGCTCTGCAAGTAATACAAGTATATGTATTTCCAGTATATTGTCACACATTACTTCTGCATCACACCTGAGAATGCATAAACCACTGCCTTGTCATGTCGCACACATACATGGTTAACTGAAGTGTAGCACCGCTCACTCTTTAAGGTTTATATTAGTAATGTCCATGGTTGGCAAACACTTCTGCTGTGCCAATGAGAAAAAAAATCGCCTTTGTGTAAAAACATGTATTCTCTTTTTTTACATAGGTTTGAATCCCACATTGCACAAATTACTTTTATCAGTGTGTACAGCCCCACAGAATATGTGTCAAGTGATTAAATTGATCCCCACAAATTTAGGTCTTAAAAGCCAAGTCATTTAGCATATCAGTGTTGATCATTGGAGAAACTATTGCCAGATATGGCAGCACACATGCCATAAGTTAATACCAAATGTCACATTATCCTTCCTGTTTTATAAACTCCCTTCCTGTTTGTCTGCCAGTGCTTCTCTCCATGTAATACCACACAAACTCATTTGGCATGGGTGTTCATGTTTGTGCATGAAATGGCAGGAAAAAAAAAGCTTTTCTGTTGTTTTAGGACCTGTCAGACATGGCAGGAGCTGGGAAGGATAGTGCCAAATTCAGAGCACAATGGTGGGGTGTGGAGGAATCAAAAATATTTGTTACACTCCTCATCAAAGGCTGCACCCATAGGCTACTTCAGGGTGACTATACTGGGTCTCATTATAAGGCTGAGGCTTGGAACAGTCTTGCCAAGATTGTCTCCAGTGTGACTGGCATACCACACACAGGGGAACAATGCAGGCACCATTATAATCACCTGAAACAGTGCAAGCAGGCATAACTCAAATAGTTGATGGATGAGTTTAGTACTGCTGACATCTGATAGTTGTGTAAGTGTACAGAAAGCAACTTTACATGCTATGGAAAGCTGTAGATAGCCAAGACTGGCATGCATAATGCGTTCATGTCTCTTTTTCCTGTCCTTTATTTTACAGTTGCTCAGGAAATTTCAGAGAAAGTGAGGCACGTGCTGAAAGATTAGAAATACTCAGAGAGTAAAGGAGTATATATGTAGCACAATGAACATGATTGATTAAAATTATTGTTCTTCTATATATTACTAGCTGTTTAAGCAAGCAGATGCTAACTGTAAAAGCAGGCATGCATGCTTTATTCTGTAGCTCTTGGTAATTGTATTAGGCAAGTGTAAAATTGTGTTAAGATTTTGTGGGTTCAAGTCTCAAAAGTAAGAAATACATTCAAATTGCAAAAAAATATATATATATTTTTTTAATTTCAATTCCAGCAAGATTGGCTTTAATGCCATGTTGTTAACTTAGTATGTGCTTTATTTAAAAGAATATATGTAATATCTGCATATTGCTGGGACTACTTGTTGCAATTTGCAGTCATATTTTCGATTGGGAAAGCTATATAGCTAATATGATAACAAAAGTATATTTATTGTAACAAAGTATTTGAATGTGACATATATTGGTCGTAATCATTTTTTGTGTCTCACTCCACTTCTTACTCTTTTTTCATAAATGGGAGCCCACTGTTCTGATGTTATACTTTTTTGCTAACAAACAAAATGCTTTTCAGCACAGGGAGATAAGCCAACCACTGCAGCTCAGCCTGCCAACCCTTCAACGGGTGCTGTACCAACACCCAACACCTCTGGGATGCAATTTGGCAGTACTGCCACCACAGGCCCTGCACTACCTGGCACATCCACATCAGGTAGCATTGTCCCAGCTGCTGGTGCATTGGCACTTACCAAGAGTATTGGTGGATGTGGGGATTATAACACCTACCAGAAACTGGGAGGGGTAGTGCATGATGTGATAGAAACTGTCATTGAGGGCTGCTTCAGCCATCTGGAGAGGCTACTCCTTAGAATGCAAAAAAGGCCCCTCCCATCTTGCACTATCACAGGGAATCAAGGAATGGGCAGTGATGACACTTCTGAGGGTGAGGACTAAATTCTCTTTGTTCCTATGCATGACAGGCATGTGCCTTTAATGTCTCCTACCTATCCCTAATCATAGTATCCCCCAACCTTTTGTGCCCATCACCATCCCTGTATCTGTCTTGCTTGTCCTGTTTGTCTGCACCTGCTTCCTCACCTACCCTACCTATCTGATCCTGACATAATTTCTGTCTCCCTTCCCCAACATTCCTCTCTTTGAAATGCAAACAAACAAAAAAAATGGGCACGTGTCCCACAAATGTCCCACACAGAAAAAAAAATGTCCCATACATAGCTCTCCAATTCACATATGTGTCTTCTTGACACACCTGATTCAATCCAATTGGCTATACAACATGATTGTGTTGTTTTTACCCATCTGTGTTGTGAGGACAGTCTAAATTCAGACAATTTTCTATACATGTCCATATTACAGTATTAATGAAGTGGGTAGCTTTGTTCCATTCCTAATTCCCTCCTGCAAATTCTTTTACTGCTTCCACCTTGTTCCTACTGCTTGCTCCCTATTTAATTACTTTCCTATCTACCTCATTTCACAACTTTAATCTGTTAAAAAATATTACCACACCTCAGACATTGCTAGAAATGACCCTTAATCATTTTTGTTCTCTGCATTGCTCGAAGTTTGGCATCATGCACCAATGCAGAGTGGCGGTCAGCGCTATTCATGTCCTATGGCAAAACCTGGTGAGATTTTGCCATCAGCCACACAGTCCAGTTATCTCCATTGAATGCTGCTTAAACTTGCTGCAATAAAATAGTACAATGTTAAAACAGAGTAAAGGCATTACTTCTAAACATTTACTCTGACAGTTATTTAGACTGCTGAATGTAACAAACTACAACCTGCTATGTGGAGTGTTGACCTAAATCCCTTAAGTTTTTTTTTTTTTTTGACAATAGTTTCAAGGGTTCAGTTCCAGATACATCTCTCCTCATTTCTTAGTGTTATGGTATATGTGTATGATATATTTAATCAACCACATATTAACATTTGCCACAGTTATGATTTCTCCAGGAGATATATTGATTACTGCCACTGCTATCACAAATTTATCGAACCTTGTTCTGCTTGTCATAAGCCTACTGTCCCTCTTCCAAACCTTCTCTACCCATATGTTACTCACTTCATGTTGGACTGCTAATAATGACAACAGAACAAAAAAATGACCATCAATTTGCCATTAAAACACACTGTTAGGTGTATGTTCATCTGTGTGTGTGTGTGTGTGTGTGTGTGTGTGTGTGTGTGTGTGTGTGTGTGTGTGTGTGTGTGTGTGTGTGTGTGTATCTTTTAGGTTGATGGATGGTGCCTACAGACTGACTTGACTGTGCTGATGGATATTACTAACATGTTACCTTAATTCAATATTATATCACTGCTCATGCACTGTGGAATGTTTTAAAATCATCTGTATGATTCTGTTTGTGACATGTTCACGTAATGATGAATGAAATATTCATCTAATGTGATGTACAAATTGTCTTTACTGTGACAAAGCATACTGCACACGCTTTTCAGGATATCTGGCCATACACAAATACTTGGCATATCTTCTGAGTGATAATAATCGTTTAAAAATATGTACCTCCCCTTGTCATTTCTAGAAAGCTGTACATACAATTAAACTGTGATTTGCAGTGAGACCTGCTAATAGTTGTACAACTGTATAGAGAAAAGCATTAATGATAAAAATTGTGGAAAACACATATTTTACTGTAGTCATTGTCTGCCACATTTGCAGTGATAATCACATTTACTTAGCTAATGCCATCCCATAAAAAAAAGAGAACAATCTGGATTTGAACTCTACACCATCAATGTTCTAATCAGTTGTTTACTGCTCTTACACCTGGTGCCACAGGGAAAGGTGGGCAGCAGGTGTATTTTTTACACTTAGTACTGTCCAGAGTGTTACCAGTTGTATATTTCCACTTAGCCTGTTTGCACAGAGTGAAGTGAACCAAGTGGAATATTACTATATGTTCCATTTAAGCAAAGAACTACATTTGCACATCACTTCACTCCATACAAACAGGGGAGGCAATAGCAACTTTTTTATGACACAACATTTCCAATATAAACTACAGTATGAACAGGATGATATATGTCAGCTAATTCTCCCATAACATATCTTCCTAATGACTTCACAAGTTCAATTTGCATTCATGAAATTAGAATATTGCATGCCCTAGCATTTTGCCATCATTCATGCAAGTCAGCTTCTCGGTGATGCACTATGTAAAGGTGTTTGGCATGTCTCACTATGGTTATTGTCCAGTTATCCTCCATCTCATTGAAAGGCATTCATAAACTCAAAAGAAGGGAAAGGATGTGATCTTCACTGAAGACACACTTACTCAGATTCAGGTGTGTCCTGCAGCAATGCACTTGCAAATGATATCTCATTACTGGTCCATTGTCAAGTACACTGAAGAAATAACGAGCATAATTACATTGTTACATTTGTTATGGGTTTATACTGATGCTGGACACTGGTCATCACTGATCAAATCACATTGATATTGTCAGAAAGATCTAGTACTGTGGACATCAATTCATCAGAATATGTACACGCATACCTCAACACTTGCAGTACTGCTGTTTCCTGCTGTTTCCAAAGTGAATGATATGATGATGCTATCATACCCCATAAAGTGCAACATGACAGTGTTACTGTCAGATATATATGGTGTTGCTACTGTTACACTGAATGTCATTCATATTCTAAACATGCGCAGGTGTAATTTTCAACTCAGGCCCAGTCCACTGCTCTGTGTGTGTGTGTGTGTGTGTGTGTGTGTGTGTGTGTGTGTGTGTGTGTGTGTGTGTGTGTGTGTGTGTGTGTGATATCTAAACAACATATTGAGAAAAAGGTACATTTATATGTCTCAGACAGCCTATTTCACCTAGGTTACCAGGTTGTCTTTAAATGCATGTTTACACGTTGCAATCACAAAAGCAAATCTGAAGTCCAGCGTTTACACACAAGTCTCATAACTGTATATGTTACCTGCACCATTATGATGTCATCCTCTATAAAGACCACTATGACAATGATAATATTAAACTTATGTGATGGCACAAATGTTAAGTACTGTGTTCTGCAGCTGAACTAATTAGTTAGATAGTGGGTTTGAATTGCATAACAGCCAACTTGTGTGTGTGCCTGTATGTCTAAATGTGTGTGTGTGTGGCTGTAGTCAGAAGAGCATGATTATACCTCCTCAAGTCTTGTTCAGAGCAAAATCTTACAGTGGTACATGACTACACAGGAGTGTCATACTTCCCTTCCAACATCATCTTCTCCCCATACACTGATGATGTCATCTGCCATCAAGTGTTCTCTGACAATATGAAGATCAGCTGTGTGCTATGGCACTAGCCTTAAGTACTGTGTTCTGTAGCTTATGTAACTAGATAAGTAGGGGTTCTAATCTCATTCCAGTCAACTTCAGTGTGTGTGTATACTGTATGTCCATTCAGCTATCAGTTGGGAGGCAGTATTAGAACAGCATGTGAGTCCACAGCTATGTCAGTTATTCCTCCAAACATCTTCTTGACATAAAATGATGATGTGAACCCCTATAAAGTGTACTCTGGCAGGGTTTCACTCAGACATCTCTGTTAGCATGGGCATAAACTGCTGTGTTCTCTGCTTTGTGTAGCTAGATAGTTTGGAGTTCTTATCTCACAGCAGATAATTTGTGTGCATGTGTTCATTCAAATGAGCGAGAATACAATTTTACATCAATATGTAACTTCGCATATATTTCACAAACTCCTCCCTACATTTCTTCTCAGCATACAATGCTGCTGTCATCCTCTATAAAGTGCACTGTGATACTTTTAAAGTCAGACATCTGTGGTGCTGTTACTGTTGCATTGTATAGAATCCAACTTATATAGCTACATAGGCTTACTGATGAAATTTGACCTCAATCAACTGCTGTGTGTGTGGTTGGTGGTATATTACAGTCATAATATGAGCTTTTGAATCTCTTGTTATTTGGCTCACACTCAGGAGAACTTTTAACATAGCCCCATGAATCCAATCTCCCCTTTTTCCCCTCTGTCCACATAATATCTTTTCTGAAGAACATCAGAGACATCATCTCAAAGATGCATACACACATCATGAAGTGGAGTATATTAGCACTCTCCACAGTTCTCATTCAACCATCACTGGAACACTTTCATTATGGCACATGTGTGCATGTGTATATCTACCATCATGAAATGCTATGGGACGTACAACAATATTATATTATACTGATTGCATGGGCACATATGCCTTTTTTCATCCAAATATTTCAATGCTGTTATATGCACAAACATATAACCGTTTTGGATTCACTTGCAACCTTGGGGATTTAACTGTATGCCCAATTGTGTTACTATTCTCAAGCATTATCCAGACATTGCCCAGCAGCATTGTGTAACTGTCAGCATTTGTGCCATTAACTGTTCTACATGAATTGCACCCACCTCATATGTAATGTGTCCATATATGGTACCAGAGCATTCACACACGCATTTCCATGCTAAACTTATTTCCATATGATCTGCATGTGATGTAATACTGCAAAATAGGTAGTGTTGTACAACTGTGTTAACAGTTTCACTGTGTGGCATGTGATGTATACCCAAGGTTAAATTTGGAGGTGCAGTCATAAATCTTGTTTTTTTAAGTAAATACAAAATTTTAAGGAGAATACACAGCCATGCACACAGATGGTTGTGGGTGGAACCACCCACACTCAAGTGGAGGCAATACACAATCTGCTAACTGACACATTTGGATCAAACTTCACCACCTTGTCCTCACTGGTCTTCATCCACAGTATACATGCAAACATTATTCAGTATATTTTCTCAAGAGAGTAACTCATCTGTGACCTCTCTAAGGTTAAAAACATGTCATCAATGGGCCTAGCAGACACAGCTGAATTCCTACTTAACCATAGCCTCCAGACTTGCTATATTCTGGCACAATGGTGGACAGCAACAGCATACCTCTCAACCTCTTAGAACACGAAATTTGGACAAAGCCACAAATAATGGGGGAACAAAGGCCCAGAAATGGGGACACTTTTTAAATATTCCTTTTGCAAACTTAAAAAGTTGATAGAATAACACTTTTGTATTAGCATGATTTTTCTGAAGAATATGAAGTCTGAATCTCAAATGTCTGCCATTATTTCTGACTTCAGTCTTCAGTGATTTGCCAGTGATTTGCCAGAAAAAACACAATTTTATGAAAAACAGACCAAAAATATAATCCAAAAACCTAGACATTCTGTGAAAATCTGGACAGTTGAGAGGTATGAGCAACAGTCATCTGTCTGAACAAAGGGGGACCAACTAACGCAAGGAATTATAGACCCATAACATTAACTAGCCTCATATGTAAGCCAATGGAAAGAATCATTATGGGCCCTACCAACAAGAACATAGTGAATCTCCTGAATGTGTAACCAACCTATTTTTTATTTGTTAATACTAGATCATGTCTTATAAAGCTAGTTGACTTCTTCAAGAAAGTCAACAAGGCCATGGATGAGGGAAATAATGTGCATCCCACATAACTTGACCTGGCCAAGGCATCTGACATAATACCACAGTCAGGTATTATACAGAAACTGTCTCAACTGGGCATAAACCACTATGTCACCAAATGTGTCGCCTAATAGAGCACAGACTGGACAGATACTGTGAAAGAGTTTGAACTCACCTGTAGCAAAATGCCAGTGAGCATTGCTGCAAAACAGGGTTCTATACTAGGCCTTTTCCTGTTTGGTATTTGATTCACAGAAGTCAAGGCAAAGTCAGTTTGCCTTTGTCCGACAAACTTTGCAGATGACTGAAAATTGTGTACAATCATTGAATCCATTTATGGTATCGATATACTGCAGAAAGTATTAACACACCCAAATGACTGGTGCCAGAGCCATGAAGGCACACTAAATGTCCAAAAAAGCATAATCATTCCCTTTTGTAAAGCAAATACCCAAGCTAATTACAATATAGACAGCACATTCCTATAAGTAGACGGGTCTATATCATATATTTGAAATTCCAAAATATTGAACACTATAAGTTTGAACTTGGAATTTCGAATTATGATAACATCGAATGCTCAGAATAGCAAATGTTTTCCCAGGGAAAAAATTTGCTCTTCCGAGAAACATACACACAACACAAGCACACCAAAATAAATAAACCACACATATACAGTTAACAAAACCCAACCCTACACTAAACCATACATACATTACTAACTATCCACTTACCTTAACCAGCACCCTAACCCTAAGGTCCGTAACTATCGCACACATACCCTATGAAACTATACACAAACAAACTAGTTAATACACACACATACAGTTAACAAAAAACAACCCTACACTACACCATACATACATTACTAACTACCCACTTACCTTAACCCACACCCTAACCCTAAGGTCCATAACTATCACACCACAGTGGAGTAAATAGCGAAGCCACAGAACGGCCCACCAAAATCTTGCCCTAGGTAAGATTTTGATGTTCCAGGGCTTTGCTATTTTCATTCTTCGATGTAGTGGGTTCGATATTATAACTTTTGAAGTTTTACATCTTTGAAGTTATAATATAGACCCAGTAAACCCAGTGGTATGTGATCTGGCTACTCAGGTAGATAGTGATCTGAGGTTTAGCCAACATTTGTCCACAGTGTTGACAAATCCTTTATATGTGGCACAACTCATAAGTATGGGCATGTCATTAGGATCAAAGGATATTATAATTCTATTGTACTTGACCCTCATCACAACAATAATTGAAAACAATGTACCATTTTGCATGTAACTCACCACATATCTGAAACAGCTGGAGCAATGCCAGAGTTTTTGTACAAGCAAGATACCGGATGCATGAGGCAAGTCCTACTGGGAAAAAATGAAAGTCATATCAGTGTATTCTGTCCCCTACAGACTAATAAAGGCTGATTTGTGTCTGGTCTACAGGGCAATCACCAGTCTATCCCTGATGGTAATGTTACACACTGGTAAAGAAAACTGCACAAGGGTAACTCATTCCAAGAATGTTAACCTAATCTCTGATGTAATAAATGACATTGGAGAGATAAAAATATCTCTCAGACACAACCTCTTCTCTGAAACAAGCTTTGCATTCACATAAAGCAAAGGCCTTTCCTGACCATTTTCAAGTGTAACCTAACTCAATGGATAGTTGATGGAAATTGCACTCCAGGCATTGCACCCATGTCCCTCATTGATAGAGGCAGTTGGTTTTAGATAACATAACATAGGCTCATAGCTGCAAAAACTATGTTCACCCAGTCATTTAAAACAGTGAAACTCATGTTAAATATGGCTAGGCTTTTATGTGATCTTGGAACATTAGCCAATGTCCTCCTATGAAAATGTGTAGTTCAATTGTATATTAGGAGCAGCTATAGTGTGACTGCACTGCATCATTGACATACCAGTACATCACATCAGTATTACCACTTAATATTTTGCATGAACACATATGCGTGCATGCATGCCAGGACTTCATGGCAATATAACATTTTCAGTGGCAATGTCAGGAGGACAGTGATCATGTAGCACATGTCTTGAGGTCTGACATGTGCTTATAGAGTGAGTTCCATGTATTGTTGGGTATGTGAACAATATAACAGTGACAGCTTCCTTAATCATTAATACTAGACTTTGTACCTCTGTATTTTCTGTACATGTGGGCATAGTTGATGCAGTGCCATCAGTCTCACATACTGCTATATTATTTATTATAACATCTCACTTCTTAATTATTACATCAGTTGCAGATGCTTCAGACAATGTCCATCGTTATAACATGTGGGAGATGCATGCAATACACAGCTGTGTGTAGGGATCTACTCATAATAGTGTACTGTCTGCATGTGTTGTTATCCTTATGGCCAATACCAATGTCAGCCAGGAATGCATTAGTCAAGTGTATCACATTTGACACAGTGAGCTTCCACACATCTTGTTGGCTATACAGAACTATACATTGTGATGTATGCCTATTAGGAATTGACAGTACAGACTTCCCTTCAAGGTGTTGTACAAGATGCATATGTGATGTGTCTTTCTGTGTTGCACCCAGTAAATACAGAGATCATTGACAGCATTGATGACATGGGTTTGATTCTTGCAGGCATGGCTTGTGTCTTATGTGTCATGGAAACCTCTCAACTGGCCAGGACTGCCCCTGAATTTAACTCCAGGTTTAACATTGCCCTTTGTAACTCTTCCAAAACAGTTGATTTTTGGAAAAGGGATGGTGACTTTCCCTTATAGAATACTGGCAGTCATTACAGTTATATACATTTGATCCTGCGGAACATGTATAATAACTTAAACTGACATGTTCTGGTAATGCCAGAGGTTAATGTTGTTAATATTTTAAAATTGTTCCTGATTGTGCCTGCTTCTGTCAACAGTTGTTCAGTCAGATTCAAGCAAGCCATTTTGCAGATCTGAACAACTTACACATACCCTGCTTTGTATATACTACCCTTGCCAAATGTCCTCTGCAGTGATCATGTCAGCAATGTTTATATCACAACCATTCATATCCACTGATATGTAACCTTGTGTAGCACTCACAAATATACTATCATATGTGATGATATAAACATACTTGGCACAGGAGGCATAAACAGCAGTATGTACTGTGCTATTTATGTATGATGTGCTTGTTTTGGAAGTGTACATACACTGAAATATCCTATCTTGGATACATTGCCATATTTTCCATGCCTTCTTTCTCTTTCTTCATTCCTATAATTCATGTCTGTGGCCATTTCAATCAGCACAATTTCCCACTCTATTGTATTTATGGTTCATTGTATTTGCCTTTGCTGTTCCCTCCACCATCCTTCATTTTAGTTTGCAAATAATTGTTGTACTGTACATTGCACTGAGTAAATTTTTCTATAATGTGAATACAGCAGTTATTGCAGTGTTTTCACCCATGGTAGTCATTGTGTCTGTCTGCATAATCTCGCAGAGGAGGTTTGCCAATAGGCAAACCTGTATGCATCTTCTTTTTGTGTTTGTGCTGCTCAGCATGGCCTCCTAGCCAGCAACACTGTTGTTGGCCATGAAATGTCACTTGTAGTCATGTAAGAGCAATGTGCGACACGCATATGTGATTAGTGCTGCTGGTCATCTTGCAAACAGGTAAACTTTGTACAGGCTTCACATGAAGCCTACATGGAGTTTACGGAATCCCATAGGTTATATATGACTGCTTTTCTATTATTTGCTTGTTGGCTGTAATCAAGCTATTTTTACAAGAAAAAAATGAAGAGCACAGAAGAATCACAGGCCTAAAGCAGATGCCCTATGCTGACCGCCTTAAAAAACTCCAGTTATACTCTGTCACATATCGTCTACTCGGAGGCAATCTCTGCTTAACATACAAGGCCATGTCAAACCCAGAGCTGTTGGACATGCTACACTTAAAGAAATCCCAATCCCTCAGAGCTACACACTCCAGGGATCTAAACCTTGTCATCACAATAAACAAAACATGCTGGAGGGATAGGTTCCTGACCCAGAGACTCCCCAGACTCTGGAATAGATTGCCCATACATGTCAAGCAGAGTGCCTCTTTGGACCTCTTCAAGAGGAACCTTGACGATTGGATGGGAGAAAGGAAATTCACCCCAGGGATCACGTCAGACACCCTGCTAGACAGGGGTCCAGGAAAGTAAATAATGTGGGAAGAAATAGCCAGGGAATTGTTATGGCTTAGCTTGTATAGGCCCTAGGGCTGATAGCCTAGTACCAACCTATGAACCTATGAGCACAAACCTCTTTTAACTGGGTGTTGTGAAGGGGTCTGTTCTTCAATCTTTGCATACAGAAGATTGTAGAACCAATGGCTGATAACCTTATGGGCTGATTCTGGAGAAGGCATAACCCAGAGACAGTCTGGCTCTGACAATAGGCCAAGGTTTGTCATATAATAATTTAGCGTCCTAAAGTGAGTGACCTAGGAAGGGGAATAAGTAATGTCATGGCCATCTGGGTGGCAACAGCACTGAATGACATTGTATTATCAATCTGACATAGGGCCGGATTCATGATGGCTTGCACGGAGTCTAAGAGTAGAATAAGACTCCATGCAGCCATCATGTCCGATGAGTGATCCAGGAACAGCCTGTAGGGGCGTGCAAGAGAGCTCCTAAAATGGCTCTTACACGGACAGGGCCGGGACATGCAAAGTACCTCAATTGCAGCCGAAAGGCATGCAAATGAGGTAGATTTGCGATTCAGGAAACCCGAACCTGTCCGAGTAAGAGTAGTGTTATCTGCAGAAATGTACTCAGTTGACAATTGAGTACCATTCTGCAAATAGCAAAATGGAGACGTGATAGCTCCAAATAAAGGTTGCATCCAGTAGAGGAAGCATGCCAATGGCCAAATATATGGCCATTGGCAATGTTTCCCGATGCAAAATGAAAAAAAAATGAATTTTTTTTCCCAATCTTCCATGTTTAAGCGCAGCGCAGCGTCGTGCAAACGGGCTGCGCTCTAAAAACCAGAAAAATAAAAATTAAAACCCACAAATATGGATTTTATTGGTATTTGTAATGTACAATGCAAGGCAATGGCAGGCTGAAGACAACATGGCTACCGAGTAGGGGTTGCTAAGTGGGGAATCCAGCCTAAGAGATGTAACCAAGCATTAGAAGGCAATCCTATGCAAATGAGGGTAATGATAGTGAATCCCAAGTCTACATAGCAAATGGGCACAGTCAGTGGAGTGTAAGACTAGGACAAGGGGAGTAACAGAGTAGGATATAGGTGACATCAGGAGGAGGTATGTATGAAAGAAGGTAAGCTCATTGGAGCAGAGTGGCATGTGTTAGCTGTCAGTTGCTCATCACTGGAAGAGGTGTGTCATCAGGTATCCTAGCTAAAGTCAAGAAATAGAAGGTGCACACTGAGGGTATCACTACAGTTTCTTGTATAAATGCTTGCAACGTGCATGCGCGCGTGTGCACGCCTGCAAACCCGAGTAAGACAGTGTGCACGTGTGGAAGCGTGAGTGCGCGCGTTTAAGCTGGAGTAAGCATGTATAAGGCAGTTTACAGTATTGTGAGTGCGTTTGCTCTGGTGTGCACGCATTTAAGCAGGAATTAGCTAGTGTAACTCCGTCTAAGCCTGTGTGTGCGCATGTTATCACGTGTACGCGCGTCTGCGCTTGTGTGTGCAGCGCTGCCCCCCTGAGGAAATGGAAAGAGAAAAGGAAGCACAACAAACAGTAGGAAGTTAACCAGGGAGAGTCAGCAGAGCTAGAATGTGGAAATAATCAGAATCAGGCAATTACACAGGCAGTAAACCAGCCCAGCCCAGCACTTAAAACTCTGCAAACAACTTTTCACCATGTATTGCTCAGAGACACTGCAGCACTGCAGTATGCTAAGAGAAGTGAATACTGAAAAGGCTTAACTGAGACAAAGAAATGTTAGGGGCTGCCATTGCTATCATAAACCGACATATGCAACATGCTGAGGGTGGTGACAATGGGAATGCTGCCAACCAACCCTCAGTGAGGAGACGGAGAAGAGTGTACAGACCCAGGGTAACCTACCAAGGTCTACATGAGCTGGAGATAGTGGAGCACTATAGAGTGGACAGAGACCTCATGCAGAAAATTGTTGAGCTGTGCAGGCCACGCCTCACACACAGAACCAACAGAGGGAAACCCATTCCAGTTGGTCTACGAATACTAGCAACAGGTACTTTCCAGAGATCAACTGGTGATATGATGGGGATATCACAGGCATCAGCATCCAGGGTACTGCACCAGTTTCTGGATGCTATGTCAGCACATGTCAGTGATCATGTATATTTCCCCAATTCCTGTGAGGTATTGGCCAGCAATATGCGTCTCTTCCAGCAAATAGCGGAATACCCTGAGGTAGTGGGTGCAATAGACTGCATGTACATACGCATCAAAGCACCAACCGGTGAGCGAGGTAGGGTCTACTTCAACCGCAAGGGCTTCCCCTCCATCAACTGCCAGGTCATGTGTGATGCCCAGGGCATAATACTGAATGTGTGTGCTGGCTGCCCTGGAAGCTACCATGATTCCCATATCTGGCATCTGACGCAGCTGTACCATTCATTTGCCAATGGGGACATCCCACATGGTCACCTAGTGGGGGATGCTGGCTATTCACTGGAGCCGTGGCTGATGACACCCATCAGAAATGCACACACACCTGAACAGGAACACCATAATGAGACACACGCACAAACACAAAATGTAATTGAGCGTGTGTTTGGGCTGCTCAAGTCACGGTTCCAGTGCCTGGACACATCTGGTGGAGCCTTGCAGTACACACCAACTACATGTACCCAAATTGTCATGGTATGTGCTATGCTACATAATATGATCCTGCGAAAACAGCTGCAGCAGGACCAGCATAGGCCTGGCCCAAACAGCCCTCCACCATTGCCAAGGTCATCTCAGGCAGAGCGTGACTCGGAGGAGGAACAACCTGAGCCTGCCCCAGTAGGCAGAAGGAGACGTGCCCAGTATGCTTTGGCCTTGGCAAAGAGGCAATGCATAGCACATACACTGGCTCAGTAGGAACCCTGGAAATGATACCTCTCTCTGACCCGCACATATAGTAAAAGGGATGCCTAAGTTGACACTACCTGGTTCAAACATGTACAGGGAGTGTAGTATGTGCATCTGACATAGGCAGCCCTGCAGCACCACCTGAGGCGTGATTGCCATGTGTCAAGCAATTTAAGGTAATGCTAAACAGCATTTACCACCATGTAGTATATGCAAACAAAATACACACACCAACTAGTACAACTGTGGTCAGTGTTGAGTAATATTGGGCAATGTCCAGCAAAGTTGGTGAATATACAGCAATGTCGGACAATCCTGGACTAAGTAGGGCATAGCAGAACAAAAGACAACATGTTCACATTTGCTTAACTGGCCCTTAAGCAGTCTGGTTTGCTCAGTATGGAAATATAAAGCAGTGATGGGCCTCGGACCCAGAATACTGTGCACCATAGTTAAAGTACTGAACCACTAAACCATGACAGCCTTGCACTGTTCAGCCACTATGAAGGAATGTTGATAAGTCTATGCAATGTATCTCATGGAAACCCTGCAGGCACAGCATAATCCCTGTTGAGTTATGACACAAAGGTGAGTCCTGCAGTAAGAACAGAACTTGACTTCCAACACACACAGTATAAATGTTAATATTGGTCATGTTCACACACATCCACAAATGTAGTGGGCTTCAGATCGCAACATACTGAAAGGTCACACTGGGCATGCTCACACACTTGAATAAATGAGACATATGTCAGGCAACAAAACATGGAAAGCCTGAACTGGGCATGCTCGCACACTTAGGCCATGTCTGACTACAGCAGTGGGCCACACATATCTGGCAGTTGCATGTGTTAACCCAGGAACCTCTCACTATCCAGCAATCCGCCCTGTACACACAGTTACATGACAACAGACACTTATATAATATAGTGGAACCCTGTCATGATCAAACATGTTCCACAGATACCTAAGCTGTTCATAGAAACTGGGAAATCAAAGACGATAAAGACCTGCAAACAGTATCAGCAATAAATATTGTGCATCCCAAGCAGAAGCATAGGTTCAGAGGTCGATAGTAGGCTATCTGCCCTAGGGTATGTACAAGCCTAGCTAGAGTGTGTTTGGCTTTTGCAGCCCTGTCAGAGTACTACACTGTGCCAGTGAATAGTAGGTCACACAAGATAGCCCATGTACGTTTAGGCTAGTGTGCCTCTGTCTAGCAGGGACACAGAAGATATCCCATGGGTAAACATATGATCACCCTTACAGCCATCAAGATGTCCCCTGTAGGTGGTTAGTGGGTGGCTCTGCCTATGTGAAACTGTGATCACAATCTGGAGTGAGTGGAGGCCCTGGGATAAGAATTTGTTCCTCCAGCATGTCCTATTAGCATCTGTGCTGAGGTATATGTCCCTGGAGTGTGTAGCTACAAGGGAGTTGGATATCCTGAGGTGGATGGAGCATGTCCATTAATTCTGGATGGGGTATTACTGCAAACAACAGGCACACAACATATCCAAGTAGGTGGTAAGCGACTGAGTAGAGCTGGAGTTACTGCATCTGAAATGTGCAGGTCATCTGTGTGAGTCCCTACATCTGCTTAGTGTGGAACTTATAGGTTCATAGGTTCATAGGTAGATACTAGGCTATCTGCCCTAGGGCATTTATAAGCCTAGCCAGAGTGTATTTGGTGTCCGTCTCCCTATTAGATTAGTCTACTGTGCCTCTGTAAATTAGGTCACATAAGGTACCCTTTAAGATTAGTTTGCTGTGCCTCTGTCTAGCAGGGACACAGAAGAGATCCCAGGGGTGAATTTGCGATTTCCCATCCATGTGTCCAGATTTGGCTTGAAGAGGGTCAGCGAGGGGCTATGTCTAATATGAATTGGGATTCTATTCCAGAGTGAGGGGAGCCTCTGGGAAATGAATCTGTCCCTCCAGCATGTCCTTTTTATTCTTGTGCTGAGATTTAAGTGCCTTGAGCATGTATCTCTAAGGGACTTGGATTTTTGAGGTGGAGCATGTCCATTAATTCTGCCTTTGACATGGCTTTGTATGTCAGGCATAGATTGCCTCTGAGCAGGTGGTAAGCAACTGAGTAGAGCTGGAGTTTCCTTAGTTGAGCTACATATGACATCTGTTTGTAGCCCATGATCCTCTTGGAGAGGTACTTTTGGGTCTCTCCAGGTGCTGCAGGTGTCGGGTAAGGTACATCCCAAAAGGGCCATTGTATTCAAGTATGGGGCTGATGACTGATGAGTAGAGGGGCACAATGACCTCTGTTGATGTAGATGTGAACCCTTTTGTGATAAGGTGGCATATATAGAAGGTCTTTGTAACCACTTTGGCAATGTGATTATCGAAGGAGAGATTACTATCTACATTGGTCCCCAAATCTCAAATTACTGCTTCTGTACTTAATGGATTACCACTATGTGGTAATTTGTGTGCACCTTGTTTTTCACAAAGGGGATGACTATGCACTTTTTAGCATGTAGCTCGAGCTTGTGGCTCTGGCACCAAACATCCATCTCTGTGAGACCCTTCTGGAGGATGCTTGTGTCAGCTGGAGAGTCAATTATGGCCCCCAGTTTGCAGTCATCTGCGAACCTTGTCAGCCATAATCCCCTCGTGTTAGCCTGAACCTCAGAGAAGTATATACCGAACCAGAGAGGTCCCAGAACTGAGCCCTGTGGGATGCCACTTGTAACTGGTTTGTATTCGGACATGGCACCTGCGATTCTGACAATGTGTGTTCTATCCCTGAGCCAGTTTGCAACCCATCTTGTGATATAGGGGTTGATATTTAAGCTGTTAAGCTTATGTATGATTTCCGAGTGGGGTATTGTGTTGAATGTTTTTGCGAGGTCCAGGTAGGCTGTGTGGACTACCTTGCCCTCATCCATAGCTTTGGTAACTGTTTCAAAGAAATCAACTAGGTTTAAGAGGAAAGATCTGCCCTTAACAAAGCCGAATTGGGTAGGGTCCATTGTCTGGAGGCTCCCAATGTCTTTGTTTATGAGTTCCATGATAATACGCTCCATAGCTGTACAGACCAGACTAGTCAGGCTTATGGGGTGATAGTTCCCAGGGTCTGTTCTGGCACCACCTTTGTGGAGTGGAACCACTGTAACTGTACGCCATTATTCGGGTACATATCCTGTAGTAAGGCTAAGTTTGAACAGTGACTTAATGTGAGGGTTCAGTTCTTCTTGGAGCTTGTGTAAGACACAGCCTGGGACACTGTCCGGTCCCATAGCTGCTGTGTTTTTTGCTTTGGCATGGGCAGCTTTCACCTATGCATCTGTGATGTCAGGGAGGTTACATTCAGTTGGGATAGGCATTTGTTCCTTTGTGGGTGAAGGGGGGGAGAGGTTTGTGCTGAATCTGTCTGCCAAGATGTTGTCTGTCTGTAGTTTTGGTATATTTTGTACTGTTATGCAACTATTCAGAGCATATCTGGGAGTTTCCACCCATATTATGGACTTAACTAAAGAAGGACTTGTGATTATCTTTAATGTCTAGGGCAATTTCCCTTTGGAAACTGGCCTTTGATGATTTTATGAGGTATCAAAGTTTCTTACTAATACTGATCAGAGATGCCTTCCATTTTTGGGATTTTGCTCTGTCATGTAGTAGCTTCCTCCTTCTGTTGTATAGCTTATTTATGTCCACCAAACAGGTCTCCTGTTTTTGGAGGAGTGAGTCATCGTTTTATTTGGGATAGCACGATCCATGCATTCCTGCAGGTGATCATAGAATGCATTTGTAAAGGATTCTGTGGATTGGCCTTTATTATCCTCTGGCCCGTGGGCTTTGAAGGATTCCACCTCAGTCTTGAGAAGTGCAAAGTTGGCGTTTGAGAAATTCTATACAGTGATTTCCTTGGCTGGGGGTGGGGACGGGATATGGATGTCCATGGAAATTTGTTAATGGTCTGATCTTACCAATGAGGGGTTTACCTCTGGTGTGGAACATAGAGTCCCCATGTTGGTGATGACCAGGTCCAATATGTTGTTCCCTCTTGTGGGAGTGGTGACCAGTTGTTCCATCGCATTACAGTTTATAACATCAAGGAACCGTTGGGTGAGTGTGTTTGGGCATGAGTAGTTGTTGCAGTCAATGTTTGGGTAGTTGAAGTCACCCAATAACATAGTTTTAGGAGAGACCTTGATATTCTCCAGTGTTCTCAGGAATGCCAAGTGGGGTTCCTGTAATAGGCAGGGTGTTCTGTAGCCGGCTACAAACTTAAAGGCAGTTTGGCCTGCTGTTAGTTGCACATGGATGGTTTCTGATGCTTCGTGCAGTGCCACTAACCTGGAGGTGTAGGTATCTTTGATGAATATAGATACTACCCCTCCTTTTGTGCTTTGGTCCGAGTTTTGTGTGTGAAACGCATGGTATGAGTTATAACCTGGTAGTGCTGGGGTGCTCTCAGGAGCCTTTAACCAGGTTTCTGTTATTGCACAGACATCGATATTCTCCATACTGAGGAGAGCCTCAAGTGCGTGCATCTTGAGGTTTAGACGTCTGGCATTGAGTAGCATTACCTTTAGATTTTGTATCCTTGGATTGTCTATGGAGGTGTGTTTGTCCTTTGAGCCTCACCTAAAAAAATGCACTATGGGGATGGCAAGAGGCATGGCCAGTATACGAAAGCCTAAGGGTGGCAGGTGCAAGCCATCCCTAGCGAAGCAACGTGGCTTGTCGGGCATGTCATCAACAAACAACACTGTTGAGCAGAAAAAAACCTTTATAAATAACACAAAGCTTTCAGCCAAAAACCACATGACACGCAGCCCAAATGTCATGTGACCAAATAATACAACATACAATTATACCAAAATGGTTATTACTGATATCATTGTTCATGATATCACTACAACTACAATTTCGACAGCAAAATGTGCCCATCTTTTCCAATCTGCATTTATCTTGCAAACATTCCCTAAAGTCCTTATAGCATAACATATTCTTTAAAGTTTTCATATTTCTATACGCAAACTGTGGTCTATCACCTAAAACTGTCTGAATCTCACTAGACGCCATTAATACCATCCAGTATTTGCTTATAACATTTTTAACCAAGTGTGTCATAACATTATAGGATGTAATGTACCTCATAAACCTGCTAAGGATAATATGCCTTTGGATAGCTTGGATGACTTTCCTGAATTGGTGTCTGCAAATTCTCAGCCTTCCACAAATTAAGTGGTATCGGCCATGCCGGTAAATAACGTCAGTATGATATCAGTAATAACCATGGTAATAGTGTTTTTGTACATCCGACAACAAATAAGATCTATAAGTTCCATGTATCAGCCACTTGTATAACTACTAATGTGGTATACCTTGCAACCTGCACTGCTTGTTCCTCTTTCTATGTAGGGAAGATGACCAGAAAATTAAAAGAACGTATAACGGAACACAAATCCGAGATAAGAAGAGCATGTGAAAATAATGCCCTATGTAAACATATTGTTATACATGGATTGAGTCATAGTTTTAAGTTTAGGGTAATAGATAGTGTTTACATATCTAGTAGAGGAGGGGACATAGGAAATTCTTTGGAAATAAGAGAGTTTGAATGGATTATCAGACTATCAGCTGATAGTCCTCCTGGTTTGAATTCTGCTGTTTCCTTGAAGCCTATTTCAGTTAGAATACAACGTACTAAGTTAAAGTAATGAAGTTAAATATTTATACTCATAATATGTACAGATAATTATGTATTTATTATTTTTTATTTTTCATTTTTATGTACATTTTGGTATAATTGTATGTTGTATTAGTTGGTCACATGACTTTTGGGCTGCGTGTCATGTGGTTTTTGGCTCCTATTTAAATTTCTATTTTTAGTGAACCTGTATTAAGCATTGAGAAAGGGTGTTTGACCTGAAAGCTTTGTGTTATTTGTAAAGGTTTTTTTCTGCTCAACAGTTTTGTTTTTTGCTGATTTTTGATACAGTGGTTGGTTTTTTACTTTGGAATTGTGCTGTTTCATTGAGATAGTTATAAGAGTCTCCAGCAGCCCACATGGAAACTATTAATTGTTTGAAAACTTTGTTGGCTAATGAGGTGAATCCTTTATTACACCTCATACCCACTTTAACTTCAGATTCTGAAGTGGTATCTTCGGCTTCTTTGGAAAATACAGCAGACTTTGGAAAGAAATTACAATTGTTGGAGAGGAAGGCGGGTGCTTACAAACGTTTGCAGTGGCAGCGCTTCAGCTTTACAGCCTATTTGGACAGGGGCATAGTACCTCGTGGACTTAGGGTACTAAAGATGCCCTCATATGGGAATGTGTATCCGGAATTGTTGAAACGCTGGCAACAATTGAATCTAAAATTAAGTCTTGATTATATGATGCTGATGAATAACTTTTTTTCTGGTATTGAAAAGGACTTGAGGGAAGAGATAAACAATATGGAAAATGACCTAATGTCGATGTTGTGCTTCAAAGCGATTACTTCAGCCTACCAGCAAATGTTGGATAGACTGCATGCACTTGACGATCGTATGGAAGTCATCAAGAAGCGTAAATTGTTGAGGGACATGGGGGACTTCCAGAAAGGTAACATATTCTCTTGGCCGAAAAATGATTCAATAGCAACCAAGGATTATGTTAGGGACAATCATAAAACCTGCTAAGGATAATATACCTTTGGATAGCTTGGATGAATTTCCTGAATTGGTGTCTGCAAATTCTCAGCCTTCCACAAATGAAGTGGTATCGGCCATGCCGGTAAATAACGTCATTATGACCATGCCTACCTCTGCTGAAGTTATGCCACAAGCAGAAGGAACAGATATGACCACACGTATGTCGGTGGTTGAAACCACTAAGAAATCTGAAAATAAAAATGATGAGGCCAGAAGTTTGCATCAATCAAAATTGATTTTTTTTCAGAAACCTTTTCAGCTGAACCAAGCCGAGAAGGTCAAGGAACGTTCAGCCTCGAGGGGGAGATCTATGTCGAGGGAAACGTCACTCTCCAACAAGCGGAAGAACAGCAGTCCGCAAAAACAGATGAAGTTAGTCCGAAGATAGTGGCAAGTACTTTGAATCTATCAAGTTTTAATTTGGGGGCAGCACATTATTAATTATTACAAAAGGGTCTTGGTTATATTCCATCAGCAAGTGACGATATCATCACTGCACTAACGGACCTTGAGCAGTTCATAAGAAATGTAAGTTTGAAACTAATGTTTAAAAACAGTACTTATACACAAATTGAATGCAAGATGCGGAGTACCTTCATACCAGTCAATATGCTTGTATTAACAGCATTTCATAAACTGTGTGAGAAAGATTTAAGGCATTTATATTCTAAAAAAAGTCAGGAAGGATTATAATTTGTCATATTCTGAATTTATGGCCTTAAAAGAATTAAAATTGAACTCGGAGATAGTAATAAAACAGGCAGACAAAGGGAGTGTTACTGTGATAATGGATAGGGCTAAATATATGTTATCTGTTTCAGATTTACTGATTGATACTACAGCATTCAAAATAATAACGTGTGGATGTGAAGAAATGTATTACTTTTATCAGTATGTGTATTTATGAGCTGCAGCTCTCAGGTGATATAGATATAGATTTATTTCATTTTTTTACCGTTCCTTGTCCCAAAATACCTCAGTTGTATGGAATACCGAAAATTCATAAATCACAAATTGATCCACCAATGAGGCCCACTGTTTCGGGTAATGGATGGGCAACGGAGCCTATCTCCATATATTTACAAAAACAATTACAACCTTTTTTGGTTCAATGTGAAACTGTTTTAAAAGATACAGCAGATTTTCTTTTAAAATTGAAACGATGGCATAAAAATTTGGATAAATCGGATATAGTCAAAGGTAATCTGCTACTTGTTACATTGGACATTTTGTCATTGTTTACAGTCATTCCAAGTGACCATGGAATCAATTCAATACGTGATTTTTTGGTTCAGTATTACTGCTAGACACATTGAGAATCTTTGTTCCTTACTAGATGTAGTGTTATCTAATAATATTTTTATGTTTAACAAACAGCTTTATTTGCAGCTTACTGGTGTGGCCATGGGCACACCGGTAGCAATCTATCATAAATTTAGTTTTATATCAGTGGGAAAGGGCTTATATATACAATGGTACTACTTTTATGAATTCAAATATGTGTTTTTATCAAAGATTTGTGGATGACTGTTTTTTAGTTGGGAAAGGGTCTGCCCTTGAATTGTCTGAATACTTGTTATATTTGAATAGTACCACCAGTTATTTGGAATCCAAAATGGAATTCTCTAGTAATCAAATAAGTTTTTTGGATGTTAATATAGAATATCAGGGTGGTATAATAAATACAAGTGTGCATAAAAAAGAAGTTAATGCTGGGAGGTACCTACATAGTTCTTGTATGCATGCCCCACACGTCTTTAGAACTGTGGTTATGGCACAACTAGGTAGAATAAGTAGATTGAATACAAATGATTTATGTTTTTTAAATCAATTAGAGGACACGTGCAGAGTTTATGGTTAGTGGATATAAAATTGATCTTTTGGCTGATGTCAAGACCAAAGTTATAAATAGTAGGCAAACTATTTTTAAACCTATTTTCCTGTCATCTGAAGAACTTATAAGTAATTCTAACAGTGTTTTGTTAGGGGATGGTAATGTGAGGTACGTTACATCCTATAATGTTATGACACACTTGGTTAAAAATGTTATAAGCAAATACTGGATGGTATTAATGACGTCTAGTGAGATTCAGACAGTTTTAGGTGATAGACCACAGTTTGCGTATAGAAATATGAAAACTTTAAAGAATATGTTATGCTATAAGGACTTTAGGGAATGTTTGCAAGATAAATGCAGACTGGAAAAGATGGGCACATTTTGCTGTCGAAATTGTAGTTGTTGTAGTGATATCATGAACAATGATATCAGTAATAACCATGGTAATAGTGTTTTTGTACATCCGACAACAAATAAGATCTATAAGTTCCATGTATCAGCCACTTGTATAACTACTAATGTGGTATACCTTGCAACCTGCACTGCTTGTTCCTCTTTCTATGTAGGGAAGACTACCAGAAAATTAAAAGAACGTATAACGGAACACAAATCCGAGATAAGAAGAGCATGTGAAAATAATGCCCTATATAAACATATTGTTATACATGGATTGAGTCATAGTTTTAAGTTTAGGGTAATAGATAGTGTTTACATATCTAGTAGAGGAGGGGACATAGGAAATTCTTTGGAAATAAGAGAGTTTGAATGGATTATCAGACTATCAGCTGATAGTCCTCCTGGTTTGAATTCTGCTGTTTCCTTGAAGCCTATTTTAGTTAGAATACAACGTACTAAGTTAAAGTAATGAAGTTAAATATTTATACTCCTAATATGTACAGATAATTATGTATTTATTATTTTTTATTTTTAATTTTTATGTACATTTTGGTATATTTGTATGTTGTATTATTTGGTCACATGACTTTTGGGCTGCGTGTCATGTGGTTTTTGGCTCCTATTTAAATTTCTATTTTTAGTGAACCTGTATTAAGCATTGAGAAAGGGTGTTTGACCTGAAAGCTTTGTGTTATTTATAAAGGTTTTTTTCTGCTCAACAGTGTTGTTTTTTGATGATTTTTGATACAGCGGTTGTTTTTTTACTTTGTCGGGCATGTCATCCCAGGCTGACGGACACTGGATCCCCATTGAGTGACACCAATACGTTAGACAATTGTTGAAACTGATCATTTTGTCTTTATACTCTGGCATCATTTTTGGTGAGGGCAAGATGCTACCCAAGGTCAGGGTCATACCAGCCTGGGCTACATGATCAGAGAGCTGCTCTATGTCTCATTTCTTGTAGTCCAGGGAGGTACGTCTCATGTCATTCACACCTGCACGGACAATGACGGAGTCATACTTGTACCTGCTTTGGAGTGACCTGAGTGCTTGTGTTATGTGGTGGATCTTGCCACCTGACAGGCAGCTTACAGTGACCTTCTCCTTGTTCAGTCAGTTGAGCAGGACGTCACTGTGTCGGACAATAGAGTCCCCTATAACAAGTGTATTTGGTCTGTTGTTTGGCCTTAAGGGCTGTGACTGTGAGGCACACTGATTTTGTGAGATATGTGATTCATGGGTATTGTTGAGGGGTGGCTGTTGCTTGGGTATCTGTGGCCAGTACAGTTGCTGCATTGGTTGGGTAAGGTACACCCCAAAGGTGGCATTGTAACCAAGCACGGTTGTTATTAGTATAGTGGCACAATGACATCCCTCGATCTAGATGTGAAACCATATGGGATAAGATTGCTTATATAGAAGGTCTGTACAACCACTGTGGCAACGTGAATGTCAAAGGCGATAGTACAAACAAGTCATGTCCCCAATCACCTAACAACACCTACCATATGTAATGGAGTACTACCTATGTGTTAATGTGTGGGCATGTTGTTATTCCCAAAGGGGATGACTATGCAACTAATGGCATTTAGCTGTAGGCCATGGCTCAGGCACCAGTCATCCATCTCTGTGAGACCCTGCTGGAGTATGCATGTGGCAGCTGGAGAGGTGATCATGGCACGCAGTTCACAGTCAAGTGTTAACAAGGTCAGCCATATTCCCCCTGTGGTAGCCTGTACGTCAGACAAATATATACTGAACAAGATAGGTCCCAGGACTGATCCGTGTTGGATGCCACGTGTAACTGGTGTATAGTCAGACATGGCACCTGCAATTCTGACCATGTGGGTGCTATCCCTGATCCATGTAGCAATCCATCATGCAAGATATGTGTCCATATCGATGCTGGTGAGCCTATGCATAATGGTCTAGTGGGTTATTGTGTGGAAGGGTTTAGCAAGCTTAAGGTAGGCTGCGTGTACAACTGCCCCTATGTTGATGGACCTGTTAACTGTCAAAAGAATACAAACATGTTCAAGAGGCAAGATCTGCCCACAACAACGCTGAAATGTGTCGGACATAGTGTCTGTAGTTTCCTGGTGTATATGTCTAAGAGTCCCATGACAATACACTCCATAGCTTTGCATAACAGGATAGTTAGGCTTATAGGGAAATATTGTCTGTGGTCCGTTCTGGCACCAACTATGTGGAGTGGGAACACTGTCGCTGTATGACATTCCGTGGGTACATATCCTGCAGTAACTCCAATATTGCACAGTGATGTAATGTGAGAGTTACGTCTGTCATGAAGATCGTGTAAGATGCAGGCTGGGACACCAACTGGTCACATTGATGCTGTAATGTATGCTTTGGGGAGGGCAGCACTCACCTGTTACTGTGTGGTGTCAGGGAGGTTACACTCTATTGGGATGGATAGTTGCTCCCTAGGGGGGATGGGGGGAGACATCTGCACTGAACCTGTTTGCCAGGATGTTGGCTATGCCAGTGGGTTCAGGGTAAGTTTAGTCAGTATGCAGTAACTCACAGCATATCAGTGAGTGTCCACCCAGGTTCCTGACATAACTGATGAAGGCCTTGTGATAGTCCTACTTGTCTGGTGCAACTGTCCGTGAGAAGAAGACCTTAGATAAGTACATGAGTGATCATAGCTGTCTGCTAGTACAGATCACAGATGCTTTCCCCGTCTGGGATTGTGATTATGTAGTAGCTTCCTCCTGACATTGTACAGCTCATTAATGGCTGGTGTCTACCAGACAGGTCCCCTGCCATTGGAGGAGTGAGTCTTGTTGTTATTTGGGGTAGAACAATCCATGCAGTCCACTAGGAGTCTATAGAATGTGTATGTAAAGGATTCAGCAGTTGGAGCTGTATTTCACACTGTCTCAAGGTCTCTGAAGGATACCACCTTGCTTTGGTGAAGTGAGACGTTGGCTCATCAGAAGTTCACCAAGATTACCCAGGATGGGTGTGTGGAGTGTATATGTATGTCCAGTGAGATAGATGTATGTTCCGACCTTACCAATGAGGGGTATATTGCTGGTGTGTAACATAGAGTCCCCATGTTGGTGATGATCAGGTCCAATATGTATTCCCCCTTGTGGCTGTGGTGACTGGTTGTGCCATAGCATATGAATGTACAAATTGTAGCAACTGTAAGGCGAGGTTGTTGCGGCTTGAGTAGTATCCCCAGTCAATATCCATGTATCTGTTGTCACCCAATATAATGGTGTTCGTGGAGACCATCATATCCCCCACTGTTCCCAGGAAAGCCGAGTGTGGTTACTGAGTATGGGAAGGTGGTCTGTAGTAGGCAACAAACTGAAAGGCAGTTTTGAATAATGGTAGTTGTATATGTATGGTCTGTGATGCTTACTGCAGTGCCACTAACCCGGAGGTGTGTGTATCTGTGATGTATATGGATACACCCCCTAGTTGTGTTGTCCGTTCCAAGTCCTGTGGTCAGAAAGCATGGTATGAAACATAACCTGGTAGTGCTGGTGTGCATATGTGACCCTGAACTAGGCGTCTGTTAGTGCACATATATTGCTATCCCCCATACTGAGGGGAGTCCTGAGTGGCCGCAATATGAGGGTAACACATCTGGTGTTGAGCAGCATTACCCTTAGTGTTATTTAACCTGTAATGTCTATGTAGGTGGGTTTGTCTTTTGAGCCCTGCTCAACAAATGCACTATGGTGGTAGCAAGAGCCTTAGCCAGCATTCAAAGGTCCAAGGGTGACAGGTGCAAGCTGTCCATAGTGAAGCTACGTGGCATGTTGAGCATGTCACCACAGGCTGAAAGACACTGTATCCCCTATGAATGACACCAATCTGTTAGCCAAGTGTTAAACGTGATATGTTTTTCTGTATACTGTGACATCATACTTGGTGGGTGTAAGATGCTAGACAAGGTCAGGGTCATACTGGCCTGGGCTACATGATGACACTGTTCCTCCATGTACTATGTCATGTGGTCCAGGGAGTAACATCTGAGGTTTTACGCACCAGCATGGACAATGATGGCGCCAGTCCTGTACTTGCTTTGTAGTGACCTGACTGCATGTGTTATGTGGCGGATCCTGGCACACGACAGACAGCACAAAGGGACTATTCCCTTGTATGGGCTGGTGAGTGGTACATCAGTGTGTCTGACAATAAGTGTCGCCTATCACAAGTGTATTATGTGTGTTGTGTAACCCGAAGGCAAGTGACTGTGTGGCACACTGACATTGTGAACTATGTGAGATGTGGGATTTGTAGTGGGGTAGCAGTTGTGTGTGTGTCTGCTGTGGAGACCTCTGCTGCTTAGGCAGAGTTCATTTACAGCATCCAAGTATGTGTATGTGTGATAATGTGGTTTGAGTGCTGTCGCCAGAGGATATGTGAGACTGATATGTGGTGTGTGTGGTTATCTTCACCACCTGATAGACTATGCCAGTCATGGGTCGAGAGAGTTCAGCACCCTGTATGTCTCTATAGGTGCATCTCACACATATATCTGGGTTTGTTGTGAGGAGGAGAGTCTTGTCTGTGTACATGAGGCAGATGTGACGTGTCTACATCACAATATTCACCAGCTGGACTGGAGACTGCACACAAAGCCGACCCGTGGACATGCCGGGATATCATCATGACATACTCTGTAGCCAGATGACAAAGGATCAGTAGGGTGTTAATTGTGTAAAGGACTATAACAGGGATTAGTGCTCAGGTTTGTTGGTGTTCTGTAAAGAATAGCTGAGAAGGAGTCCAGACTGAATCATGACACCTCCGACAGCTATGTCATATATAGCAATGTACACACATATATGTCGTGAGTCAGGGCCAACTTTACCTGACTGACAATGCCGACATCCTGACAGACAGGCCCATATATACATATCCACCTCTCACCGACGATAGTCCATATCATCATACCAGGAGATATCACATGTAGAATGGATGAACAGCTACCCCCAATGCTAAAAGCATGGCATCAAGTGGACTACATTGATTCCCAATATGTGTCATGCATAAACTACAGAACAAACAGATCCTGCACCTGAACAGTCAGCTGAACCTCTCCCCCTACACAGGATGTGGAACCATTGAATGTGTTACAGCAACATATGGCACTCCACACAAGTGTTGGTGCACAACACACCATGGGATGTACAGTCCAGTATGCCTATGAAGTATGATCTGCAAGCCATGGAGTCCATCATGGTTGAAGTCATAAACCGAGCTATTGGAAGCTGACATACACACAACCCTGTGGTATGTTCATGTGCGGATCATGGTTCCCAAACATGCTAGACTATTTGCAAGGCAGCCACATAGGACATACATCACTGAACACAGCTACACATGTCTCACATACACTTTGAATAGCCCTTTATCAACATCCCAGACACATGTAGTACCCACAAAACCAACAAGTTGTGCATAAATATGTGTTGACATATGAAGGAATGTCGATGTGTCCACAGATAGACCACACAAGGTAAGGATTATGAGTTCCTGTTCCAGCTGTTGACACCTGACAACCCAGATGGACCATTCCTGGAATGGCATAAAACAAAGTGTACACACATTACCATATCCAGTCTGATGATGTCACCACCCTTGAAATACAGACAGAGAAGGAAAACCACCCAGTAAAGCAAATAGCGTGCTGCGCTAATGCGTCTCTCTCTAGTATCATAACTTAGTTAGGTAGGAGTTTGAATCCTGCAAATGCTGACTGTGTGTGTGTGGCGGGTGTGTGTACATGTGTTCAATTCTCTTTGAAAGGAGTGGCCTTTTTGAAGACTGGGAAAACACACTACAGATGTACATTCCTCTTTGAAAAGACTGATGATGTCACCACCCTAGAAATACAGACGGAGAAAGGAAACCACCCTGTAAAGCAAATAGCGTGCTGCGCTAATGCGTCTCTCTCTAGTATCATAACATAGGTAGGGGTTTGAATCCTGCAAGTGCTGACTGTGTGTGTGTCACTCTTGGTCAATGCAGTGTGGGTCTTGTTTTACTATGTTATGGCATGTTATGATTACAACAGTAAGTGCATTGCACACATCAGGTATATGTGTTGCAAATATATATGTGTACATGTTCCCTTAATCAGTACATAGGTGTGAAGCCTGCATACTACATGAATACATTTGTTGCCATTGACAGGTTGTGCCTAAGCTTCTCAGATCATAGGTCACATATGTATGTATGTGAAAGGCCCATCCACTGTCGTGATCCGTGGCCAAGGACATCTGTGCCACACACACCCATGACAGTTACTTTACAGTAGTGTGAGTGAGGGTATATGCCTGGGGTATATGTCAGGCATGTTCATACACAACCACGACTGCCAATAATGGACAGTCTTTATAGGTGTACAACCGCCTTGTGTATATGCATCCAGGCCTCCAATGTCTCATGTGACACACCTTGGGACTCCACAATACCTATGGATATGTGGATACCAAGGGACACATGACATAATATGAGGCTGTATGTACACATTGGTACCCAACATACATGTTGAGGGCTACCACCTATGTGGTACTGACGGGATAGTAAGTATAGTACATGTGGATGACTATGCCATAGTTAGCTTACTGTTATACAGCATGTATCAAATGACAGGCATCTGTCTGTATGATACCCTTGTGTAGGATATGTGTCCCATCCAGGGAATGGATTGTAGGCCACTGCATGCATTACCAGATGTGGATGGATGCATCCCTAGTGTGTCTGCATGTACCGAAGGGGGCTATATGCCAAACAGGTGTGGACACAGGAATGGGTGGCGGTAATTACCACTGGTTAGTGTTATAGTGTAGCACCGGAAGGATACAACTGTTACTGAGTTCCCTACGACTGTGTGTCATTTGTCAGGACAACATCCAATGATAGCTTATAGTCATGCTGTTGAGGTTATGTATACTACCAGACCGCAAATCATTGACAGATACTAACAGTATCACCCACAGCATGGTGTCTACCCATGTCATACACACATGTCTACCCATGTTAGTACATAACTGTAGTAGAATGCATACTGGCCATTGAAAGATACTGTGACATGTTCACTATGTGTACAACAGGGTATGCCACATGTCCCATGTGTCCACTATGCACGTACATACAGACAGTGCGCACCCACCATGTTCACAGATGTACACTTGCTAATCTGTACAGCACACATCACACACACACGGTCCACTTACTAACACATGCTGGCAACACATTACAGATCAGCCAAGTGGCACATGGGTGGACAATACATAGTCAGACCTAACAGTGGTGTAAACAATGCTACATTGACAATCAGAGCTTTGATGAATAATGTCTATACCTACAAGGATGTCATTACACTTTCCTGTTGACAACTTGCTAATATTGCTACACTGCTATAGTGTCACCCTGTGCATCAGCACCATGTTAGCCTGTTCCTCCATCAATGTTACAGATGACAGGAGGCGACACAGGTATCATCATATGCACAGGGGTTATGTTGTTTGCCAGAGCCTGACACTGACCCATCCAATTGACATGTGTGTGTGTGTGTGTGTGTGTGTGTGTGTGTGTGTGTGTGTGTGTGTGTGTGTGTGTGTGTGTGTGTGAGGGACAACAGTACAGCATGGGCCAATGTTGATGTAATGTGTGTGTGTATGTGTGAGCCCTAGTTGGTTAATGTGTATGTGTCTGCATGCACACAGCTCCACCATGTGGCTGCCATATACAGTAGTTTGTGGGACAGCCACAGACTGTACCTGCTAGGCCATACAGATTACTGTCTCTGGCCACGGACACAGTACCTGTGCCTGGCAGGGGTGCTACAGACAGTATCGGGTACCAACCCTGACTGGGTACTGTCCTCAGAGGCAGAGGTGGGATGACTGGACCCATGTCCCTGCTGGGAATGGCCAGAGCCACGTGCACGTGCTCTACTGGGACAGTCAATGGACAGGCCAGCCCCAGCATTGCTGGGGCTGGTACTGCCACTACGGGAGTGGCTGTGAACCGGGGGCCGTCCGCGACCACTGCCAGCTGTTGCTGTTGCTGGCATGCATCAGCGTCGATGTCGCAACCGTCCCGCATGGTCCTGGCTCATGGATGACATATTGTGGAGGGCATCTAATGTCTCCCCCCAACGTCTATCAATGACCTCGGTGTAAGTCCGGATGGCACCGGCAAGGTCACGGATGCTGTCATTGATAGCGGTGCAATGTGCCCTCTGCGCCCTAAGTCCCTGCCTGGTCTACCGTTCCATACGTGTCTGAGCCTGCATTACAGCCCGGAACATACAGGACGTCGTAAGACCAGTGAGGGCACGCCTGCCAGGGGCAATATGACCACCGGTGCTCCCATGAGAACCCCTGGACCTCCGCCTATGTGGTACCATTCCAGGAATACGGCTATGGCTGCTGTGAAGGGATGCAAGTGCCATGGGTACCACACTCTCCTGGTCAGTGCCAACTGTATGCTGTCCCTCGCCTATGGCCATTGGTGGTGAGGGACTTATTGTTAGTATGAGTGTGCGCATAGATGGGGTTGAACGCTGTGTACTGTCAATTGGTGGACCAACGACAGACCCTGTCAAACCTCCCTGTGTCAAAATACATGTCTCATCATCAGCACTATTCGTGGCAGTGGCTTCAGGTTCCCTGCTGCATTCGGCCAGCCCTAACTCAGCACCTGTGAGAAGAAGACAGGAAACACACTTTACAGTCTACACATGAACACTTGCACACATGCACACATGCACACATGCGCACATGCGCACATGCACACATGCATACATGAACACATGCTCACATGCACACATGAACACATGCACACATGCACACATGCACGCATGCACACATGAACAGTAATACACTCCTCACTACAGCACATACACACACACACACCAGTAATCCAACACATACTCTATATTGGGTGAAGGTGGGTGTCAGTATCACAAGGTAAACAGTCACCACACACATGTCAGCATGCAGAGTATGTGTTGCACAAGACCATACAGTGCAAGTGTAGATGCCCCAATGTAATGGCAGTATACATGGATTTGTTGCAACTGTGTCATTGTTCAGTGATTGGCTACACCCTGGAACACAATTTGTACATGGACACAACATTGCTGTGCAGGTATTATCAGCTCTGCAATGCCCTGTGCACCATCACTCACACATATACATGCCATGGCTGCATGTGTTATTTGTGTGACACATAGATATCAATGTCTGAGTACAGTGTCTGTGTCCAAAGCAGATAATAGTGGGCACAGGTGTAGCACATGCATGCTATGTACACACATGGGATGATTGCTGCATGTTGTCATGACGGTATCCCAGTGCTCTGAATGGCCAGTGTACAGTGGTTATGGTGAGTGTGGTACATATTGCAGATATGTCGGTGCCACACATGGCATGTCATGCTACACGACTGCAACATTAAACACCACACATACCCAATGTGTGTCAAGTGACCTATACACCCACTAGCATTCCAGGACATATATGTAACACTTTGTTTGGATGGCAACTGCTGTGCATATTGTGTATACTGGCATATGTAAGCACACACACAACATGCTATGCATATTGTGTATAGGTGCATATGTTTGTACACCCACAACATTGAGGTGCAAAGCAATGACTGCTATGAGTAGTACTGTGGTCACTGTAACTGGATGGGATGTAGTACCCTGTGCCATCATCAACATGCATCCTGCGGTCACTCACAGCAACTAATCTGTGCAAGACCACCACCTAGCATGCTGTACCTGAACTGCAGTGCCGTGGCTATGTTCACAATTACACAGACACCTTGTACATGGGTGTGTGAGGTGACCAATAGGGAGCATTGCCTAACTTGACTGTGTTATGTGTTGCAGAGTGTTGCACACACCCATGATAGGACTCTACCCCTGGCGTACAGCATGTGTGTGTGCAAGACATGTGGGATACTGTCGTGTGACCTTACAGCGGGTGTGATGGGAAATGTAGCATGTTTTTGTGTACTGCATATGATAAACTTGTTCTGTTGTGTACAGCTGTAGCAACTATGCATATCTAAGGTGCAGTACAGTGTTGCCACACTTGTGTCTGCTGCACTGTGCAGTGTATGTGCTTGAGGCAGCTACTGGCTTTAATGAGATGATTAATGTCTCACAGCAAACATGGACAGTATGCATTATGCGTAGGTGTGTTACGTGTACATGGCCTACACCTCCCCTATGACATGCACATTTCATTACCATTATTAAAGTGTTAACACACTCACTAGCATGTACTGTCTGCCCTGCTGTCACACCAGAGGGACCTACAAGAATATGACACAGTTTATCAGTGGCCACAACTGTGGCATTGCTGCCGTGAGTGAGTGCGCTAATCTACAGTGGAATAACAGTCAACAGTCACAGGTGTGGAGATACTATTCCAAATATCAGTATTGCACAGGAGAGGAAGCACAACTGCTAAACACACAGTACACATCTCACATAAGCATATTCTAACAATACAGGTAACAGTAGTCTACAGCTAGGGCATATTACCATGTCATCCTGCTGGGTAGCTCTGGCCTCCATGATGACACATGCATGATGTTGCTGCTGCTGTAGGGCAGGAGCCACCACGCTTAGGAGCAGCTCCTCCACTCTGGTGAGGAGGGGATGTATGGGCGCCCCACCACCTGTGGCAAGCTGTTGCCTATGGATATCAGACACACGCCGGCGGACATGTCTGATTAAATCACTGCAGTGATGGTGTGCCTGCTCTTATGTCCGGTTATGCATGCCTATATCATTTACCCGGCGAACAAGATCTTGCCACAGTGCAGTACGCTCATGCTGGTGCTGGCTGGCTCTGGAAAAAAGCCGTGCATAGTTCTGATACAGGCTGGCCTGCATGACCTCCTCCTCTGCAGCTGTATACACAGGATTGCGGCGATGAGTCATAATCCTGGAAGACAATTAAACAGTATGTGTGAGCAAGTCATGTGGCACACTTAACATTATGAAGTACAGATATCATGTAACTGCCAGATATAGCATCTGTCTGTCTATCAGAGGATACACACGTTCAATACCACATATCAGTGCTCAGCCCACAACTGCCTGACAGTGGCTGCCGCACTCCATACAACAAACCAGTATACACCAGTACTCGACACACTTTATTGGATACAATGCACAACCTCACACTGGGGGTATATATCAAGCTAATGCTTGACGAATATTGTCATCCAATGCAATGAATGTAATGTACAGTTACAGTATTAACAGTAAACCACCCTAGTCTTTGATGCCATACCCCTACCTAACATATGTGCACAGTTGTTAATATAGCTGGCATACTGCTGTAACAGAGTATACATGTTGCTAGGTACACACACATACCCTGTAACACACATGTGATTGCGGCCATGGTACAGGCATCATTACACACACATTAGACATACATACAACACACAAATGTATGCCAGCACAGATGAGCATTACCTGTGTACCTTATAGTACTGTGTGCCCCTACTTACAGATACCTATGCCTGAGGAATGTAATCTGTGCAGACTACAGGAAACACACAAGACAGTGATACCAGGGAATGTGAACATACACCATACTGTGGTGTTTAGGCCTACAGCTTCAGGTAGTACAACAGTTCATATGTGACCTGGATTCACCAGCAGTACCACTTACTGAGCATACATGTATTGCTACAGACTACAATGGGACACCACAGTGGTACATAAGGTACTACGTCACAACATATGCCATCCTACTATGTCTGCATCCCAATAACTGACAAATCCTTCTCTGCCCTCACACCTAGGACACAAACTACCATGACAGACACAACCTCATGCTAAGCTATCACACCTTTACAGACCTTACACACAGTCAGTATCACACTCATTCCACCTCACATAGCTGGTATTGCACTGAGTACATGTGTGTGTGCATTGTGTCATAGGTAGGTACTACACTATTGGCCCGGGGCCTACAGCAGCCTAGCCATATGCTACCCTGCCATTTGACACACATGTAATGTGATTACACTTGCTTCTGTCAAACGAATACACAGAGGTGACTCCCAGGGCATATTACCTATCTCCATAACATTCATCAGGGGTATGTATGACATCTACTAATGAGGAGCCATGTTTATTAATGCTGGGTAGTTCAGTCCAGAGTATGGCATATTTGTGTATAGGAAACTGTACCTCCAGCATGTGCTGTTTAGTGCGTTGACAAGGATTATTAGGGCCCTAGGTCATGTAGCCTGGAGGGACTGTGAGGTGTTGTCATGGTTGTTGGCTGACTGCTATGGGTGTGACATACCTCTGTATGTCCGGCAGTGGTAACCTCTGTGTATGACGTATGCAATACAATCTAGCTGTGGTTTTGTGAGTCAGTCTGCATAGGGCATGTGTTTGGGGCAGTGTCACTCTTTGTTAGCTATGTCTGTGGCCTTTCCACTTGCTGTGGTTGTCATGTGAGGTACATACCACATGGGGCATTGTGAGGAGTAGGGGGTACACTGACCTATATTTCCCTAGATGGCACACCTTTTGTGATGACACGTACCACGTAGAGGGATTACAAGACTAGTGTGAAACTGTGATTATCAGAGGGGAGGCTACTGTACACCATGTCCCATGTTCCCTTCTGACACCTTCAGTGTTGGGCAGGCAACCACCTATCTGGTAGTTAGTGTGTAAAGTGTTTTGGAATGGGGTATGGTACTGCAGTATCAACACTGGTGTTCAGTCAATGCGTTGGTCACCAGGCACCTGTTGCAGTACGTCTGACCCCGTGTCTCTCTCTCTCTCTCTATATATATATATATATATATATATATATATACACATATATACATATATATATATATATATATACATATATATATATATATATATATATATATATATATATATATATATATATATATATATATATATATATATATATATATATATATATGTGTATATATATATATATATATATATATATATACATATCTATATATGTATCTCTCTGTCTCTCTCTATATATATATATATATATATATATATATATATATATATATATATATATATATATATATATATATATATATATATATATATATATATATATATATATATATATATATATATATACACACACATACCTATATATATTCGGATATATCCATATATATCTGTATATATCTATATATCTCTATATATATTTATATATGTATATATCTATATATCTACATATATCTATATATCTACATATCTATATATCTACATATCTATATATCTGTATATATGTATATATGTATATATATATATATATATATATATATATATATATATATATACATATATACAGATATATATACACATACTTGTAAACATCCATTGCTGTACATATACATGCACATATAGGCACATATACTGGCCACCTTTCATGCTGGGAATATCAATCATTAAACAGTTGTGAGACATAAAATTTTGTAACAATATTGCACAGTGTTGTGCGGAATGCATTTTGCTGTCCTTAGGTCGTATAGCTGTAGCAGGCCTCACAGTCTCAGTCCCACAGCATTTAACCACCACATGACATATACCTGCACTGCTTGCTGTTTTCAGTGCCACATACTACAACCTACATAGATATTTGCACATAGCAACCTTCAACTACATATATATGTCTAGCCTTCAGTAACATTTGCAGTATGTCCCTTGCCCTATGCACATCTGCATTTACTTATAGATATGGACTGCGCACACGTATGGAGGGTTCACAGTATGTACAGTACCCTTCAGACACATCATTCGCATCCCAACAAATACATATCTGTTACATACCTTACCTTTGTATTTCTTATCTCTGTCTGTTGTACCTGTTGACGTTTATTTTTTTTTTTTTAAATATTTTTTTTTTGGTGTCTGCAAACGCCTCTGTTTGTTCGTTTGTTTGTTTGTGTTTGTTTGTTTGTCTGTCTGTCTGTCTCTCTCTCTCTCGCTTGCTCACTCTCTCTCTCTCTCTCTCTCTCCATATGCTGCAATGATATTATTGCATGTGTGGACAGCAAGTACAGGCTGCTTTTGTAGGTATCTGCACATGTGCATGTGATGGCCTCTGCAACAATTGGTGCCCACCATTTACTAATTGCATGCAACCTGCTGTGTGCTAATTGCAGTTCTCACTGTGATTTCAGGACACTGCTATAAAATGATAGGTTAGGTAGGCGTAGGCCTTTCAGTTTTGCAAGGTGGGGACCATGCTTGTTTGCTGTGGACACAGTTGTGTGAGTCAGAAGGTTGGTATATGTCTCATATCTGAAGCTGGGTTGTAGCCAGTGAAATGCATGTTGGACTGAAACCTGACTGTTACTTCTTTCAGTACACTCTTATCATTGTGTCAGTTTACTCACACCTCCTAATGTTAACACTGGATACATGGGAGTATGTACTTTCTTTTGGAATTAGGAAATTAACTAGCATACAGCAGTGGTTATTCCAATGTATTGCTCTGGCTTTCCTATATTCCATTTACATTCACTACTTGTAATGCCTGTTATATTTCTGTCTTGAAATGTATTGCTCTGGCTTTCATATTTTCCCTTTACATTCACTCCTTTTAATGCATGTTATATTTCTGTCTGTCTTGAAATGTATTGCTCTGGCTTTCCTATGTTCCCTTTACATTCACTCCATTTAATGCATGTTACATTGCATTCTTGCAATGCAATGCTCCTGCTTTCCTGTTTCCCCTTTATATTCACTCCTTTTAATGCATGTTATATTTCTTGCAGCACCAAGTTACTGTATATCTGCTGTGGCTTAGTGGTATGTCATGCAGACTGGTGAGTCTAAGGTATGGGTTTTGAGACTGACAAGGATATTTTATTTTGCTGCTGAGCAGTACAAGGGCCTTGTCATACAGAGTGACTAAGGCACTTTTAAGCAGTTGTACGTGAGTTTGCGTGAGTTTGCGTGACGCTTAGCTACGCTTATCTACACTTAGCTAAGCGCACACAAGCGCACACCTGCTGACTACTGCTTAAAAGTGCTTACTCCCGCTAACACCCGCGCTAATTTCTTTTAAAGAAAAGAAAATGGGGAAATAGGAAAGTGGTGAAAAAGGGGGCACAAAGAGGGTAGGACAGTAGGAAAACAAGCTCGGGATGTGCAGGAAGGATGTAGGGAAGGCCCATAGCTGCCCAATTCTTTACCAGCAACAGCTGTGCATGTGTTAGAAATTTAGAGTGAGATTTGAAACCTTCCACCCCTGAGAGAGGGGTGAGGACAACATAGTATGTTGTACAGCCAATTGTAATTATCAGTTTTCAGCAGACATGTGTGCAAAATGGGCAGCTATATATGGGGCGTAATTTTTGTGCGGGTACAGATTGCCCCTTTTTTTTTTTCAGGTAAGAGTGGAATGTGAGGTAAAGGAAGTAGGAATATTGGGGGAGGTGGGTTGAGGAGGTTAACAGACAAGACAAACAAGATGCATACAGGGGTGGAGTATGACACATGTGGTGGGTAAACACAATTGACGGGGACAGATGTTTGGATATCACAAGCCCATGAGCCCACAGATGGCAACAGTGGAACTGAGATCCCCACCCATGGGCAGTTACAACTGCACCTTCACAGCCCATGCCGAGGCTGTGCTGGGGGCTGGATAGGAGGGTCAGGCACACCCGTGAGCTGCGTCACTCTCTCCTCAAGCTGGCATAGGGGATCAGTCACAGAATGCCTGATCTCACTACGCACCACAGCCCGGACCCTTTGTAGGGAGAGTGGAGGCTCTCCTCTGGCCACGCTTGCAGAAGGGGGGCGAGCCCCATCCCCTGCAGCGAAGGTGGCACAGGGCGACCGGAGGAGGAGGTCCCGGGCTGGGCACTAGTGCCAGGTGCAATTGCCAGATGAGGTGAGAGAGGTGGGTCCGCTGGGACCTGCCTTCCCAGTTGTCCTATGTTTAGCAGTATTTAATGGCATTTTGGGTTAGTAACAAACAACACCATTCCAAATTAGTTGTAATAGCATGCATTAGTATTCCCATTAACCAAACACACATGAATTCCAAATGTTGAACAGCAAGCATAACACATGCATATTTAGAACAACAGTGGACATTCCAACATCATGCAGGGTTGATTGGTGGCAACAAGCCATCAGGTTTGGATATGTGAACAGGGCACATGCGTCAACGTACATGCAGATATGTATAAACCAACAGGACAAATGTCCATAGGAATTAATTGTGAATACACATACCCAGTTTGGTGTGGAATGGCATCATTTGTGAACATAACATAGGGGGGTATAATATTACATTAACAACTTAAAATACCTATACGTATACTGTACATTCCTACTAGATGCAGATATATATCCCCTACATGTATTAGTACAGTTTCCTGTATGTAACCTTAGAAATGTTGGTGATGGAGATGTCACTGCTACATTAATATACATTCCATTTGTATTCCTATATGTTCATATTTGGCTGTGTTCAGGTAAAGTATCCTGCTGCATTTGAACAGTTACGTACAGTTCTAGCAACACACTGACATTTGTGGGATCACAAGCACAAGCTGCTCATGTACCGGATTAACATGTACATACTATACATGAAAGAGTTGAGGACTATAAATATTCTTCTGAGATACTGGCATTCCCATCAGCCAGTTTATATGGGCCTAGACAACTGTGGATGTTCAGCATTTTATACAACTATACTATCTCCATAATGCAAGGGTACAACAACATATCCAAAATGTAGGATGGACACAGTCCAGGTATTGTACTTTATTAAAAAACATTTCAGTCTTTGGTTTTGGCTGTCACATTCATTTCATTATCTAGTGCATGCAGTATATACCTTTATTCCAGACTTCTTACACCTTTATTGGTAGCTTCAAACTCTTTCTCACACTCTCTCACTTATTTTATATTTACATCTCAGGATGGTACTTAATTCCAGGCTTTATTAACATTTATTACTGGGTTACAACAATCCTTTCCAGCTGACTCACTTATTTCATATGACAGTATATACAAGGATGTATTCATGACTTGTCTGTCCTTTATTGATGGATTAGAACACTCATTTTCAGGCTGAAGCAGTTATCTGATATTACAATACAGGTGGAAACTCTATTTGAGACTTGTTTACTCTTTATTAATGGATTACAATACTCTTTTTCCAGCTGCATCACTTATCTGATCATAGAATACTAGCAGAAGCTTTATTCTAGGCTTATTTGACCTTTATTACTGGGTTACAACACTGAACTCTTTTACAGGCTGTCTCACTTATATTCTATAATAATACCAGCTGAATAATTACTAACCTGCCTGGTGGCGCAGCCTTACCAGCCAATCAGCATAGGCTTGCTGATTCATGGAATGAGCACCTGCAGCTGTAATATAAATGAAGGGATATTAGAACATACCTATCCATACTATAGGCTAGGATAGCATTTCTTACATACTTAATTACATGGATACTTACTCAGTAGCGGGGCATTGGGCATCTGATGGGACTCCTGGATCCATCGGTTCAGTTGGTCCTCCTTTCGTCGCTTCAGGTCTGCATGGTGGTGACGGACCTGCTCACCAGTCCTAGGAATGCCTGTGGCACTGGTAAGATCATGTGCCAACTGGTTCCATGCCTCTGCCTTGTATGCTCCCCATTGAACCTGGCCCTGCATGAGTCGGCCTTCATGTTGGTCGACTAAGAGCCAAACCATATATTTGGACTCCTCAATGCCCCACCTTTGTGCTCTAAAGCGATTGCCCTCTCCGACACCTGCCATCCTGACTGCAAATGGGTACCACAATCAGTTATGGTGAGTATTCCCGCCGATGGGGCTTAAATATGCCGCATTTCTGGCACTTTTTTGTGATTGGCCATTTTTGAGAATTCTAAGCTTACTGCAGACCTGCTTAGTAATGGTCAATCTACCACTTCTAAGTATATGTATGCTAGTAGTGGCTGTTTCTCCTAAGCTGTCATGGCTTAGTGGTTCTGTGCTTTGATTATGATGCACAGGGTCTTGGGTTCAAACCTTGTCACTCTTTTATTTTAATACTGTCTAGACAGGCTAGGGGGTGTGGCTGCGTTTAAGCAACTTAGCTCTACGTTGCTCCCCGGTGCCCTATGGTGCCCTGGTTGGCGCAGCGCGCACGTCCACGCAAACACATTGCGCTGGGTAAAGCGCATTTAAACTTTGGGCAACTCTATTGCGCTGGGTAAAGCGCTATTAAACTATGGGCAACTCTGTTTAGCTGGGTAAAGTGCTATTAAACTATGGGCACCTCTGTTTAGCTAGGTAAAGCGCTATTTAACTATGGGCACCTGTGTTTAGCTGGGTAAAGCGCTGCTTAACAGCAGGCTATTCTATATCTGGGTCCCTTAAAAATATATATTTTGTTCACTGATACATTGACCATGTCACTGATTTTAATAAAATTTTGATCAAATGTATGGTATTATTTCAAATACTAATTTAAACATAAATAAGAAGGGGAGTGGTGGGACTTGAACCATGAATGCCTCCTCTTTGTGCATACGCTTTACCATTACACCATTGCAATTTGTTGTGATTTGCATAAACATTCTTTCTTATGCTCTTCCATGTCGGAATTGCTAACTATAGCTAAGCAATGGGCACACCCGCGTACACACGTGCAAATACGGGCAGCTATATCATGGATTTTAAAAAAAAAATTAAATATTTTACTTTTTATAACTGTGATGGGGGTTTACAGTGTCAAGGAGTGTGGTGTTTGGTGCAAGTACATTTGGGCAAACTCACTCTTGTGTGTTGACATTTTGCTTTTACTACACTTGCAGGGGCATGGACATTTAGACTGCTCGGCAGTTGGACATGCCCCCTGCTTTCATACTCGGTCCGTGTAAGAGTTGCGGTTGAGTCAGCGTACCCTCATGAATATTCATGGCACGCTGACATCATACCATTCAACTGCAGCCTCCGAGTAAGACTTATTAAGTCTTACATGGAGGATTCGTGAATCCGGGTGATAGTCTATGACAATACCTTTTGTTCTCTAACATTGTTTTTTGGAAGATGGTATTGATCAGTCTATAACTGAAATGATAGTTACATTAAAATCGCCACAAGGGGAACTAGAAAATCTCCTTTAAAATCAGGTGCAGCCTGGAACAAACCTAAGAAAACATGAGGGAGTCCTTGTTAAGACCATATATATCACTGATAAGTAAAGGTCATGCAGAAATAATTACTTTTGTAAAGTCTATCTGCCTTCACCACCCTGTTTTTCACAAAATAATACCCATTCTAATATATTTTGTATCAAAATTAGGGTCACGTTCTTAGTAGAACTACAGCACCCCATACTTTGGTGTCTTTAAAGAATTAATATACATCTGACATACCTACATTTCACTTCAGTCTGTTGCATTAGGACTACATTCACCTGTTGGTTTCTACTAAAAGAAGAAGAGTACTTCAACATGGTGTTTGAGTTTCCTTTCACTAGTAGTTAAACATCTCATCTTTCATTATTAATAATGCAATGAAAAAAAGAACTCTAACAAAAGAAGCATTTATAAATAATAAAAAATATTTACTAGCAGGTGTTCAACCATAATAATGTTGAATCCAAAAATAATACCATTAGAATATTTTAAGCCATGAACCAAAAGAGTGAACATATGGACTCACATTAGCACTTGTTCCTGTGTCCACGCAGGTCAGGAGATGTGACGTTTGATGTTGTGTGCTCTGTAGTCTTCTGCATTGCTAGTGTGCAATCCTCTGGTCATATTATTTTCAGATTTGACATTGTTAGACTCGAACAACTACAGTAAACCTAAAAGAACACTTAGCAAAAAACACATAGCCAGTGAAATGAAGGAAGATGATTCATAGGTTCATAGGTTGGTACTAGGCTATCAGCCCTAGGGTCTATACAAGCCTAGCCATAAGAGTTCCCTGGCTATTTCTTCCCACACTATTTACTTCCCTTGACCCCTGTCTAGCAGGGCGACTGACATGATCCCCGGGATGAATTTCCTTTCTCCCATCCAATCATCAAGGTTCCTTTTGAAGAGGGCCAAAGAGGTGCTCTGCTTGACATGTTTGGGCAGTCTATTCTAGAGTCTGGGGAGTCTCTGGGTCAGGAATCTATTCCTCCAGCATGTTTTGTTTATTGTGATGAAAAGGTTTAGATCCCTGGAGCGTGTGGCACTGAGGGATTGGGATTTCTTTAAGTGTAGCATGTCCAACAGCTCTGGGTTTGACATGGCCTTGCATGTTAAGCAGAGATCACCTCAGAGTAGACGATATACAACAGAGTATAGCTGGAGTTTTTTAAGGCGGTCAGTATAGGGCATCTGCTTTAGGCCTGTGATTCTTTTAGTGAGGTATTTCTGCGGCCTTTACAGTTGTTGCAGATGTTTTGAGAGGTACATACCAAATGGGGCATTGTATTCTATAATGGGTCTAATGAGGGATGAGTACAGTGGGACAATGACCTCCTTTTTTATGGATGAAAATCCCTTAGTGATGAGGTGTGCCACATAGAAGGATTTCCTGACTGTTGTGACAATGTGGTTATTGAAGGTGAAACCACAGTCCACCTGTGTCCTTAAGTCTCTTATCACACTTTTGGTGTTTAGTGTACTGCCACCTATGTGGTAATTCATGGGTACATGTTTTTTTCCCAAAGGGATAACTATACATTTCTTGGCATTGAGCTTGAGCCCATGGCTCTGGCACCAATCATCTGTTTCTGTAAAGCCCTTTTGTAGAGTATCCACATCATTTGGAGATTCAATAATGGCTCCCAGTTTGCAGTCATCTGCAAACATTGTTAGCCAGAGTCCCTTAGTGTTGGCCTGTTCTTCAGAGAAGTAGATGCCAAACAAGAGAGGTCCCAGGACTGAACCCTGAGGTACTCCACTTGTCACTTGTCTGGCATTATGTAATATCCCAATAGATGAAGTCATAGAAGGTACTAATTACAATTAACTACCAGAGCAGACATAGCTGCATGGTGCAGCCAATTCAGTAACAGTGAGTCTTACAGAGTCACCAGTGTGTATCTCTCTCCTTTAAGCTCTACTTTTTTTCTGTAACTCTTAATATTATGAGACTAGGAATAATTTTAGAATGCACCATGCCCATCTGGAATTGAAAATTTTGTGCACCTGATTAACTTTTTTCATTCATTCATGCCCAATGCAGAAAGAGTTTGTGATGTGTAGACTCAGAACATGTCATCATAAACAAATTCCTCCAAAAGAGAGTGGTCTTCCATTGTATCATACTAATATCCTAAGAAAATGGGTGTACTACAATTGTTCATGTGCTGTTTGCTTTCGACACACTTGCTTTATACCACTTTGTCAAAAAAACAATTAACCTAAGTCTCACTGTCTCAGTTTCCCATAACTCAGCCCCCCTAAAACCCTCACCTACAAAACTTTATAGCCCTACAAAACCCTGACTCTAACCCAAAACTACCCTTCTTGCTCCATAACTCTAAAACCTCCTTCTGTCTCTATAAACTTAACTCCTCTTTTGTGCCCTAATCCTAAGAATCCCTTCTTTCTCCCTAACCCTATGACTTATCCATGTTCTCTCTCTATCCTGAAGACTCCCTTCTAGCTCCCTAAACCTAACCCATTCTCCATTCCTAATTTCTAAGACTCCTTTCCCACTCCATAAGCCTAAAATCCCCCATCTCATTCCTAAAACTTAAAACCTCTTTCCTGACTATTGCCTCATTTATACTCCCACACCCACTCCCTCAACATGGCTTCCACACTTGATCGAATAAAGTGTTCAGGTAAGGTGCGGCAGCTGCTTGTCTGAACTTGTATTTGAGGTCTAGCATGAGGTGAGCGGCAGCCTACTTGAGCCTCAAGAAGCTGAAGTCCCTGGTCTGAGAAAGTAATATTCAAGTGCTTGGGACATGTGCACTTGCAGAACAACTTAAAACATGATACATCATTTAAAGCAGATGTGTCACCTGCATGCTGGTAAACAAAACAGCTTAGAAACAGCAATACATTTTTGCATCTGTTCCTTGAAAGAAGGGATCCTATTCATGAGTGAATTCAAAAGATATCTGTACAAACATTTTCATCTATGTGCCAATGTTTGAATTAAATTACAATTCTCTTTCCAGCTAACTGTTACATTCTTAGGTTTTTATTTTTTAGTGTATACCTTTGTAATTGTAAAAGTTAAAGCAATCATTTATTGTGATTCTGACAAATGATACTAAAGAAATCTAATCGTGACCACCTTTAGATATACCAGGTTGAGTAAGCATTCATTTCTATGCATCTGAAATAAGGAAATGAGAAAGATAAACCTATATAACATGGCAAATAAAATATTTTAACAGACGTGATGAAAAATATGATGGAATGGAATATATGATATTTTGCACATTAGCTTTTGAAATACATGCACAATACTTTTGTTCTTCCTGTTCATAATTTGTTTCACAATAGCAAAAGGCATTTTATATTCTAGTGATAATTATTTGGTGCTTGGCATACCTATGTGCTAAAGATTCATAGGTACATTTATAAAACAATGCTATTTTGCTGCAAGTGCAGAAAAAAATAAATTGATATCCTTTCCAGCAAAATATTTTTTATTTAGAATCCGGTGGTATATCTCTCAGTGCTAGCTATAGCAAGACATCTTATGCTTCAGTGGTGCCTGCCCACAAGTAATCACTGCATGCAGGAATTGATTTAATTCTTATTTCCCTATAGGGTTTTTTTTTAGAAACTAGCATTGACTTCACCTATCCAGGTGGTAGGCCCTACAGTTGTCTCTAGGGCTTTTCTGTGAAGTGCATTATCTCTTTCATTAAGCAGCTTAGATGACCTAGGCTTTGCTGCACACCTTCCTGCTCTTCAAGGATTGAAACAGTGCCCCAGGATTTTATGAGCGTACACTCTTTATAGTCACATTCTTTGACAAAGAAGTCGCTCCTTTCATCATGCTGATATAGTGTATTATATATGTTTGACTAGTTTTGACCTTGTCATAGAAAACAAGTTGCAAGACAGCCAGTAAAAGCATGATTTGCTGTTCATGATGAACTTTGCTGTCAGTGAATATCTGATGCTGTTATATCATTGTATGGGGAAGTTAGAGCAGGGATTATTTATTAAGAACATATTTTAGTTAGATAACCTACAAGTAAAACTGCTTATTTATTTTTTGGTCATACTTATCACGTAGCAGCTACATACTTCTTGCTTATACAGGCTTATTTTAATATTAGGGTCTGAAGGTATTAACTGTGACAATGAATGACAAATGATGCAGTCATTATAGTCTTCATATAACTGGTACTGTAGCAAAATAACTGAAATTATGCACATCAGAAGAGTGAGTGTATTTTCCTGCAAAGGCATCCAAAGATGCTTCTAAACCATACCTCTCAACTGTCCATAATTTTGCCTGATTTTGCCTCAAAATTTTGCACTGCCTGCCATCATTTTTTGATTTTCTGGTAAATACTACACAACCTGATTACTAGATATTCACCAAGGATCGTAGTTAGTCAATAATGACATACATTAGAGTTCCATACTTTTTTATTTTTCAGAAAATGCATGCTGATGCAAAACCTGTGGGTCCATTAACTTTTTTGGTACTTACGTATTATCGTAACCACATTTTCCCGGTTGCGAAATTCGTATCCTGAAATCAAAACGAATGTAGGAAACACTGTAAGGTGTTATTCAAAGTGGTTATTGCTGAAGAATAGGTTTGGATTACCTTCAGGAAGAGAAAAAAAATGAAAAACTCCTCTTCCTATTTTGCACGCTTGAATCGTCATGGCTGCTCTGTTACTGATGTACGGATTATTTTCATTCTGTGGAAGGAATCCTTCTGAAAAGGAACACACAGATACAGGAATGATGGTTTGGGTATATCATTTATTTTTCACAGTTTGTAAGCATACTTCAAAATAAACATTTCAGAGATAAAGTTGCAGTATGTAATGCGGACAGGCAGTTGTCCGAAATTGCAGCAGGAGTGCTCCAAAATGCCTTTTGCTATTGAGTGCGCCAAGCTGGGTTTCTTACGACATGCTGCCAGTCTACTGCATACATAAAAGGCGACACTAAGTTTCTCCTTTTTTATTGATATCCCTGCATAAAGGTGCCTTCGTTGTGAAAGAAAACACATTGTATTACATTTTTAAAACATTTAATGGCCAGATTTCATTATCGGGAAGCAACCAGTATTACCGTGAAAATGTGGTTGCGATAATACGTAAGTACCACTTTTTTTATACCTTGATTGTATCAGCACTTAAGACATAAGCAAATGGACACTTATATAAAAGAAAACAAACCATATTAACATGTTGCCAGTGACATACATTATACATCACATACTTTCTTTTGTGTAACTATCATCTCATTCCAACATTATATACATTACTCAATTCCTGCTTTCCCTTAATTCTCACTCCTCATCCAGAACATTATTTTGCATGTAATGTTCCCACAATTTCCATTTATTTTTATGTAATCTGCTCCTACTATTTTCTAAAGATCCCACTTCCAGTTCTGTCTTCTCTGTTATAATATTCACTACTTCAAATATAGTGAGTTTAGACATTGATTTCTATTTTCTAGTAATTACTTTTCTTGGCAGCCACTAGAATTAAATGTAACAAGACCTTACTATGTCCAGGTAATTCATATCCTATGTCCCAGCTCAGAATAATCATTTCCTTAGTTACACTCATTTGCTCACCAAGTATATGCTGACAAAAGTATTTTGCATGGGATTTTTAAAGTTTGCCTATCCATACTCCCAACATAACTTTTTAAGTGAATTAGAATGATATTCACAAATTGTCCCTGATCCAGCCTTTTGTCCTACCATTATCTTTGGCTTTGTCTAGAATTATTGAACAAAGGAGTTAAGTCTGCTTCTAACATGCTTTTATTCATATTTGTTGTTGTTATTTGATTTTTTACAAACAGTTGCTAGCCTCCAATAACTGTAAGGTGATGCTTTTGGTTGCACCACATCAGATCAAAACTTCCTCCTTCTATGCAGCCAGGAATAGTAGAAGACATAAGTTAGATGTAAAACTTTCTACAAGCAGTTCACAAATATTATATAATTTCGCAGTGTCGTTCTCAGATGAAGATTCACCCCTCTCCTTTCATCATGTATAAAAGATTGTCTCTCTAATGGCAACCTGGAATAATGGAAGTTATGGACAAGATTTGAAGCATTTTAGGAAGTCATAATCTGTCATTGTGGTGTATCGTTTTCATCTGCAAAACTTTACTCTTTCTTTTTAATTATAAAATTATTTTTATTAATAATTTTCTACAACCAAAAATATTATGCCAACAAAATATTCAAAAAGACAACATTATACATATTCATTACATTGACTAATAACAAGAAAAAAGAAACATCACATTAACTATATACAATTATACATTGCCCAACGCTAAACTATAACCTGAACACCATGATATTAACTGGTGATATCAACGTAAGGAAAAAAAAAATTTGGAAAAAAGAGAAAAAGAAGTTCAGTCATTTCAATATATAGTCAAATAGAATTCTCCATACTTCTTTAATTATAGGTTTATGATTTATATTGTGGAACAGGTATTTATGAGCTTTGAGGTGCTTATTGGCTAAAGATTTAAAACCTTCCCAGGATAGAGATTGCCTGTTCTTCCAGTTTAAGGATATATAGTATTTGATTAACATAAAAATAGGGATAAAAACTTTATACTTCCTCTCAGTTAGACCAGGAGGTGGAATATGAAGAATAGTAAATTCCCAGGAAAGGGTAGATTTTTCGTATCCGATTTTCTCAAGTAATACCCTCAAAGCGCACCATAGCTTGTAGGTACATTTGCAACTCCAGAATATATGTAGAATATCATCAGTTTGGTTAGAACAAAACTGACATTTAGGAGAGTAATTGGGAAAGATTTTAAGTATGTCCGGAGTGAATTACGCATTATTCATTATCATAAGCTGAGTATATTTCAGTTTTTTTAAGGGTATAAATTTGGAACTTAATCTTATAGCCTTAGAGATTTGACTATGGTTAATAGAAGGGTTAATTTTAGGCCAGTAATTAGAAAAAATTAGCTCGTTCTGTGATTTAATTAGCATAATAACCTTGTAGGTATTTGAGATCATCTTTTTCTTCAGGAGAAGCAAGTCCCTCAGTGTTTTACAAGTTGATATATTCTTATCGGAGACCAAAGGGTGATCCAGATGTAACCGTATAAGTTCTCTAATTTGTCGTAATATGATTGTATATTTTTTAGGTAAATTCAGATTAGTTCTTAGGCTGGAAAGTGGCTGGTACCTATACGGGAAAAAAATCAAAAATGGTAGTATTCAAGAGAAGGGGATATTGTTCTAGATTTAACATATGTCCATTCAATTTTAGATTGGGGTTAAGGTGAAGTGGTTGAAGTGTATTGAATGAATGTATCAAGTTCAAGGAGTTAAACAAGTTCTGTAGAGACTTTATACTAAATAGGATCCCCTTAGTTTGCCTCAGACTGCCTATGTTTGCTTTATTCAAGAATGGGAGAGCTGAGGGATTAAAGTTCAATACTTTAACATATTTGTTATACATGACAACCCATGCCGGTGCCCAAGGGGATTGGTCCTTGTGGTATGCAGCAATATTTAAAATTCTGCTTCCATTAATAATCTCATAATAGGTTTTAAGGTCAGGTAGGCCCAGGCCACCTTGTTCCTTAGGATAGGTAAGTTTTGCATAGCTAATCCTAACGGATTTGAAGGCCCATATGAATTTTGAAAGAAGAGATATGATATTTTTAAAGAAATTGTTATGTAGAATGTTGATAGTTGTGTTGAATAGATATAGGAATCTAGGTAGAATGTTCATTTTAATGATTGCCGTTCTGGCTAGTAAAGGGAGCTTAAGTTTAGCCCATCTGTTAAGATCATTTTGGACATCTGTCCAGCATTTCATGATATTATCCTGATAATGATTGGAGATTTCTTGAGAGAAGGATATACCTAAATAATGCAGTTGTTGCTTGGATTTAATACCCGTGTTAGTAAGTATATTAGTTAGCATAGAATGAATATTTATTGGGAAAATTAGTGACTTCTCTCTGTTAAGTTTGTAATTTGCGAGGCTGGAAAAAGAGTTAATATAAGATATAATTTTGATTGGCTCAGAGCAGGGGAGTGCAAAATATATGTTTAAATCATCAGCGTATGCCGATAAAAAGATGTTTGAGTTAAAAATACTAGGTTGATGATGAAAAGTACCTTGTTTGATTAGTATAAAAAGTGGTTCAATATAAAGATTAAACAACAAAGGGGAAAGATGGCAACCCTGCCTGGCCCCGTTAATAATTTTAATTCTGTTAGATGTTTGTTTATTAACTTGCAATATAGTATATGCTGTGGAGTATATACTACATTGCAAGTTAATGTAGTGTATAGTATATGCTGTGGAGTATAGAATTTTAATTTTTCTGATAAATGTGTTTGGAATGTTAAAGAAAGGTAAGGTATCAAATAAAAATCCGGTACTAATGCGATCAAAAGCCTTAGAAGCGTCAACCGCTAAAGCGTATTTGGGGAATTTATTTAGAGAAGAGAGATGTATCATAGCTTCCAACGATAGACTGTGATCGTTAGTTTGTCTACCTGGTATGAAACCAGATTGTTCGGGGGGAGACGATAGATGGAATAACAGCTTTCAATCTATTAGCTAAAACCATGGCCAGAATCTTCATATCCAAATTAACTGTGGAAATGGTCTGTAGTTCCCAGGGTTTTTGGGGTCAGCATCATGCTTTGGAATAAGAATAGTTATGGAAGCATTTAAATGAATATCTTTAAATCCAAACTAAATGATATATTTATACAATAGGAGCAAAATCCTGGGAATTTTTTTGATAAATGCCTTATAAAATTCCGCCGTAAACCCATCAGGGCCAGGTGACTTGTTAGGTTTAAGACTATTAATGGCTGCAATGATTTATTGTATTGTGATTTCTCTGTCTAAAAATTGATTTTGCTTCTCGGTTAGTTTAGGAAAGGTTAGATTGTTAAGGAAAGTTTGCAGCTCTTCTATATTGAGGACGTTATCGGTAGGTCCATAGATTTGGGTGTAGAAATTTTCAAATATTTTAATCATTTCATTAGTCTTCTGATATTGTTTCCCTTGATAATGTATCTCTGGTATAAGCAGAGAGGATTTATTTAAGTTGACAACCCTAGCCAAGAATTTAGAGGGGAATTGGACTAGATCTGCGTATATGGCTAATGATTTAATCTCATGAAAGTTAAGACTGTCTACTTGTAAAGATAGTAACTCTTTTTGTATCCGTAACCTTTGTTCTTCCAAATGTGGTGTGTGTTTTTGTTGGATTTCAGAATCTAGCTTATGAAGTTGAGAGGTCAAGTCAAATTATTTTTTGTTAAATAGCTTTTTATAATAGGAGGCTTTGTTAATGAGGAAACCTCTGATCATTGCCTTAATTGCAGCCCACTCGCAATCTAAGGGAGACTGAAAGGATCCATTGGATTTTAGAAATTGATCAAGGTAAACTTCAACTTGGGAAGTGATCTCTTTTTTGACAAGGAGATTGGGGTTTACGCGCCACCAATTAGTTGTGTTTTTTGTGGGACATTTGTTAAGCTTGTGGATAGAGAGGGAAATCTTAGAATGATCAGAGAGGGTTCTAGGAAATTTGGTAAAGGAAATGTCAAGGCTATGAAAGACTGAGGAAATCAGAAAGAAGTCTATTCTAGACCAACTTTTAGCGCAATTAGAAAAAAAGTGAATTCATTATTTTTATGTGGGGCAGCTACATATATATTTATATATATATATATATATATATATATAGGTGTCAAATAGATTGAAATCCTCCTTCAGTTCTGTCATAGACTTAATAGCAGGGAGATTAGGTTTGGTCTTAGTATTCGTTCTATCTTTTTAGGGGTCCTGCACGGAATTCCAATCTCCTCCTATAATATAATAGTGATTAGGAGAAGAAGTAAAAAGATTGCATATCTTCATAAAGAAGTTCTGTTGTAATGAGCATGGGGCATAAATATTGATGAGAAGAATAGGTTTGTCTAAGTAAGGGCAGGTTGTGATAAAGTAACACCATCTACCTTCATCATCTGCATCAATTTTCACTATATCGTACAAGAAAGTATTCTTAATTATAATGGCCACCCCTGCACTATTGGATGATACCCCCGAGGCTATAATCTTGTTAACCCAAGGTCTCGTTTTATCTTGTTCCCATTGATGATTCAAAAGATGCATCTCCTGAATAAAAACAATTTTAGATGTAGATTTAAAAGTCAGATGCATGAAAAGTTTTTTTTTATTTGGAGCTTGTAACCCTTTAATGTTCCACGATTCTATGTCCCACATATATCAAAAATCTAAGTAAAATTAAACGCATTAAGAGGAGTGGAGAAACTATATTTAGCTGTTCTTTTCCACATAGTTGAAGTATGATCATATGGGCAAGTATAAGAATTCCTTCCTGCTTGATCTCCGTGCCTAACCACCCTCCCCCAAGCCCGGAAGGATCCGGGAAAAAAAGGGATAAACTCAAATAGTAGCCGGTTCTTGGTCCCTCCCCAGGAGGAAAACAATTTATTCCCGAACACAAATCCTAAAACTCCAGAAACAGAAATGCATAACTATCCCAGGCAATGTCTACAAACCACCATAACTCCGCTATATTGAGTAATAAAAAAAAGAAAATAAAGTTGGTCACCAGTAGAAATAACCTAATTATTTAAAGTTCTGTTGTATGATTAAAAAAGAAAAATGAAATACAATAAGAAAGAAGGTTAGCGCTTAATAATTGGGGAGAAGTCCTTCACCCCTTGTTATATCTGAAGCCTTAGAAGAATACCAGTAACGTCCTAATAGGGGCTATAGAGCTGACCCTAAAAAGATATATAACATACATTACAGGTATTTCCTGTTACTGTATTAAGTATACCGGTGTAGTTATAACCGAAAGTAAATTTATTACAGTGCTCTATTAATATTTCACCGATATTTGTTAATAAGTAATATATTTGCACAGAGAGAGTGTTACTTAGTCATCTTCAACGCACTACTTTCTTCTTAATTTCCCTCTGCTTGAAGGTTAAAGGTATAGTATACATCTACACTAATCTAACCCACCCCCTATGAGTTTAAATTCTTATGTCTAAGAAGATCACTAACAGTGGGTATACATGTAGTCTTCTTCTACTATAGATTATATACATAGCATGTTACTTAACTCCTAATATCAATAAGGCTAACTGCACTTTATCTAATAGGTCCTTTACTGCCTAACGAGCCGACCGTGCGCTAGGTATCCTTAGAAATAACTTACTCTCTAAAAATGTCTAGGAACTGTAATAAATCATACATATCCGCTTGGGCGTTTTGTTCAGGCTGGGTGGTTCAAATGTATTGAAATTGATTCTCAGGAATAATTTGCATGGAGTAACCTTTGCTTATTATATAAACACAAAGTGTCACATTATAGACAATATATATTGCACATAAATGTGATAGTACATAGAGTATAGAACATGGTATCATATACAATAGATGAATGCACAATTTAAGATGTGTGAGATATATATATAAATAACCACACAATTGTTAAGAAAAACTTGCAATATAGGTAAATCTCCCAATTTAAAGGAGAATAGTTAGTGGCTGATTCACTTGTATCTCCCATGCAACCTGCCACTGTGAAAGTGACATTGAAGAAAAAAAAAAAAAAAAAGAAACATTTTTTAGCATATAACCACACCTATATAGGGAGGCCAAACTATAAAGTCGGCATTTTGTGTTTTGTTATTCCTCCAATGTACATCCAACAGTGTAGAGCACTGATGCTAATATATGTGACTCTAGGGAACAATATTATAGATGAGCTCCATTAAAACATTTTCACCATAACCTTAACGGCCACTTCTGCTATTGCATACCTCTTCGCCAAGCCTCCAGACATCACACTGTTTTGAACATTCACTTCAAAGATAAACACAGGCGAGTGACTATTGGACCCAGACCAAAGCTATGCTTAAAAGCCTTTTTTGTTTCATTTGATTCTCTTTAGTCATTTGAGTCTCATATAAAGTCATACTTTTCTGGTTTATGTGGTAGATGCACATCATTTCCCGTCCTGGATGGGGTGTAAACAATCTCTGAAAACGCATTGTCCCTAGAAAGACTCTAGAAGGACTTGGAATTGTTGTTTCCTTTTGATATGACAATTTCCTAGACGTTACCTATTGCAGAAGCGATTACTACTCATATTTGACCACTTCGTAACATACAG
>NC_056729.1:115055038-115067538 GCF_019279795.1 Protopterus annectens | reverse complement strand
GTCCTGGTCAATGTGTGATGGTGGGTATGTCAGAGTGTTATCATGGATTCCAGTGCGTACAATATCCACAGTGGGATGTGGGTGCTGGGCATACTGTCATTACACCATGGTACCCCCGGTACATGTCCCATGTACCACTGTATGGTAACCACTTTCCCCATCAACCATACAGGTAACTAATGACACTATCCAGCCCAGTTATGCATGTGGTATGTGCAACCATCCTGTAACACAATGGACACACTGACAAGGTAGGTAGCACTGATAGGCCCAGGTCTCTCACACCCCCACCAGGGGCAGCAATATCCTAGACCTGGTCATTACCAACATGGTTGACTGGTATTCCACACCAGAGGTCAATTCCTCGTTGGTCAGATCTGACCACAAGCTAATCACCGTAGACATCCAAATCCCACCCCACCCCCCATTAAGGAAACCACTGTAAAGAATTTCTCCAAAGCCAACTTCACACTTCTTAAGACAGAAGTGGCAAACTTCACAACACCCATGCAGATGGACGATAGAGGTATGACTACTGAATCCTACACAAATTAACTTTATAAGCACTTACACGAGTGCCTGGATCGTGCTATCCCTAACAGAAATAAGATGCTATCCTCCAAAAAAAGGAAGCCAATCTGGTGGTTCCCTGCCATAAACAAACTCTACAACAGAAGACAGAAACTGTTGCAAAAAAGAGTAATATCCCATGATTGGAGGAACTCTCTGGTCAGTCTCAAAAAGAAGCTGAGATCCCTCATAAAATCCTCCAAAGCTAGTTACGAAAACAAAATTGCCATTGATTCTAAAGACAACCACAAAGCATTCTATAGCTATGTGAAGAATAGCAATGGCAACACTCAGATCTGGTCTGAGTTACAGCAGAATGGCACTAAATATACAGAACCAACTGATATTACCAACATCCTGGCAGATAGGTTCAGTGCTAACTTTACCCCCCACTCACCCCCTAAAGGGCCTATCTCTATACTAAAAGAATGCAAAGTTCCTGTAATCACGGCTGCACAGGTAAAAACCACACTCTCCAAAGCCCAGAACACAGCATCCATGGGACATGACAGCTTCCCAGGCTGCGTTCTACATGAACTACAGAATGAACTGGCACCCCACCTAAGCACCATGTTCAATTATAGCCTCACTTCAGGCTTTGGGCCCACTAAATGGTGCACAGTGGCGGTTATCCCACTCCACAAAGGGGGAGTCACCTCAGACCCCAGGAACTACCACACCATTAGCATGAAGAGCCTCATCTGCAAGGCCATGGAACGTATCATCATGGTACTTATAAACAAAGACACTGGTAATCTCCAAACTCTGGACCCCACCCAGTTCGGGTTTGTAAAAGGAAGATCATGTCTCCTAAACCTGATAAACTTCTTCGAAGCAGTCACCAAAGCTGTAGATGAGGGTAAGGTGGTTCACACAGCCTATAAAGATCTCGCCAAGGCTTTTGACACTATCCCCCACTCTGGAATTATAGATAAACTCACTAAACTAGTTGTAAATCCCTATGTCACAAGATGGGTTGCCAACTGGGTCACTGACAGAACTTACATTGTGAAAGTAGCAGACTCCAAATCCGACTTCAGAACAGTAACATGTGGAATGCCACAGGGTTCAATCCTTGGTCATCTCCTGTTTGGTATCTACTTTTCTGAAGTACAGGATAACACAGAAGGTCTTTGGATAATGAAGGTTGCAGATGACTGCAAACTAGGAGCCATAATCAAAACTCCTAATGATGTGGGCATCCTACAAAAGGGCCTCACTGAGCCAAATGCCTGGTGTCAAAGGCATGGCCTCAAGGTCAATGCCAAAAAGTGCATTGTCATCCTCTTTGGTAAAAACTCTGTACCCATGAGCTACCACATAGGTGGTAGTCTACTTAACACCAAAAGTGTGATAAGAGACCTTGGGACACAGGTGTACAGTAGTCTCTCCTTTGATAATCACATCGCCACAGCAGTCAGGAAATCCTTCTATATGGCACACCTCATCACAAAAGGTTTCTCATCCAGGAAAAAAGAGGTCATTGTTCCCCTCTACTCGTCACTCATTAGACCCATTATAGAGTACAACACCCCTTTTGGTATGTACCTCACAAAGCATCTACAACAACTGGAAAGGCCACAGAAATACCTCACAAAGTGGATTACTGGCCTCAAACAGATGCCCTATGCAGAACATCTCAAAAAAACTCCAGGTTTACTCCTTCGCATATCGCCTACTCAGAGGTGATCTCTGCCTAACATACAAAGCTATGTTAAACCCAAAGCTGTTGGACATGCTCCACTTAAAGAAATCCCAAGCCATCTGACCTACATGCTCTAGGGATCTAAACCTTGTCACCACAATAAACAGAACGTGCTAGAGGGATAGATTCCTGTCCCCGAGACTTCCCACACTCTAGGACAAACTACCTATCTATATCAAACAAAGCTCCTCATTAGCACTCTTCAAGACAAATCTTGATGATTGGATGGGAAATAGGAAATTCACTCCGGGGATCACCTCTGTGGCTCTACTCGACAGAAGCACATGAGAATAAATTTCTTGGGTGGCGAAAGTCAGGGTACCTTTTTGGCTGGGCTTATATAGGCCCTAGGGCCAATAGCCTTGTACCTACTTATGAACCTATGAACCTATGTGTGTTTGACTGTTATGTGTTTGTCAATGTGTATATGATGGTATGTCGCACTATGTATTGTTCAATAACAACCATTACATCCCCCATTACCATACTCTACATGCTTGGGGATGTTCTGCATGTAACCTGGAACACACCTCATCCTAAAAGCTGTGACTTGGTGAAATTATATAGGCTATAATGGGTTAATTACGCAGGTACATACATCCATGTGTACAGTATTCTCTGTGTAGTGCATAAACACCAAAGCCTCTGTGTGTGTTATACACAAACATGTAGTGTGTACCACCGAGTACAACTATCATTGTTCACTCTAAAAGGGCTGCTAAAGCAGCCACCATGCACTCACCTGTATACACCACCCCAGACCTTTCAGCCATGTGGCACAGGCAGTAACTGTTATACAGACCTGTGATATGTGTTCACCTGTACCCAGGATATAACACAGCCAAGGTGTCAACACAGTGCCATACCCCTTATGAGATATGACAGCAGACCATCCTCCTGCTGACACATGGACACCTACAACACAAACAGATAACATTATGGAGACCACAATCACTCAGTGTTAATAACAGCTATAATGCATTATGGCTGGACAGCTACATTTCCTGCCATGTAAGCATTGAACTTTACTGCTGACAACATGTTACACAGCAGTACATTGGTACACTGTAGAATAGTCATCATGTGCATTAGAACCATATAAGCCTGTCCCTGCATCGATGTTATGGATGACAGGGATGTGGCACAGGTATCATCATATGCACAGGGTGTGTTGTTAGTTTGCCAGAGACCTAGGCTGAGCCATATGTTTGACACAATTTGTGTGAGTGTAATTACTGAAATGGCCATGGTGATGTGGTGTGTGTAGGTATGGGGTTGCCCTAGCTGTGTTTATATTGTGTGTGAGTATGCATGCACACAGTTCTGCCATGTGGCTGCCCTATACAGGTGTTTGTTGAACAGCTGCAGACTATTACCTGGCAAGGTGTGCGGTTCATCACCTCCAGCCATGAACATGAGAACTGTGCCTACCAGGGGTTCCACGGGCACATCCAGCTACAAGCCACAATATGGTACTCTCCCCTGATGATGACATATGTCCGCTGGAACCAGGTCCCTCCTGGGACTGACTAGGGCTACTTGCACATGGCCTGCTGTAGCTGGGGTGTGGACAGTGCCCCCCTGCTGTGCTAGGGCTGGTACTGCCACTATGGGAGCATCTTGGTCTCCATGCATGTCCACGTCGATCTCCAGCTATCGGTGTTGATGGCCTATGTCCACGTGGCTAATGCACCACTCCCACCACATGCTCTAGCACGGAAAATCCACGGTCAATGAGTCCCTCCATCTCATCCCACCATCTATCCATGACCTCTATATAATAACAGAGGGCACCTGCAAGATCATGGATGTTGTCAGTTACAGCTGAAAAAGTAGCCCTCTGCAGCCTCAGACCCTGTCTAGTGTACCATTCCATATGTACCTGCGCCTCCATGACAGTCTGAAACATGCATCTGCTGGTACCAGATGTGGCACTTCTGCCAGGGGCACGATGACTAGCAGCCCTACAATGAGCACCCATGTACACCTGCCTATGTGGTACTCTGCCGGACATCCGGCTATGGCTGCTGTGTCCAGACACACATGCCATAGATGCCACATTGTCCTGTGCACTGCCACCAACCACCAACTGTCCCTCTGCTATGGCCACTGGTGATGGGGTATCTATAGGCACTGTGACTGTATGTGGGGATTGAGTGGATAACAGGGGATGTCAAACGATGGCGCAGTTTCAGCCACTGACAACCCCGCCTGTGCCTCAACACACCTATCATCATTTTCAGTGTCTGTAGGGACACCAGCATCACATTGCCTGCAGGAAGGACCCTGCCCCTGACCCACCTTGCCACCTGTGAAGGGAAAACAAGAAATGCACTTTAAGACCTGTACATCATTGCTTAATAGTACACACACATACACACACACACACACACACACACCCACACACACACACCCACACACACACACACACACACACACACACACACACACACACACACACACACACAGACACACACACACACACACACACACACACACACACACACACACACACACACTGACATTCCATCATAATACTTACCTGTCCCTGAGTTTACAGACTGTCCCAAGTTTATTCTCTTACGTTCCCCATCCTGCATCACACTTGGAAACTTACACTCATTAATACCAATCATAAATGTATCATTCTTATAATTGCCTAGACAAGTGATCACAAAACATGGCCTGTTACTCCACTACCTCTTTGACTTGATTGGAGTCGATTTTACAAAGACTCACTGCTGTCATCCAGTGTTCGCCCTGGGTTTGTCCAGACATTGTGAGCATGGCCCCCATATGTTAACAGCTACTACAGTCACTCAGTAATGTCACACACTGGAGTGTCACAGGTAACTATTACTCAGTAGATGCAAGATCTGTTGCTTTATTAACTTATGTGGACTACAGTAATATTTGGAAACACTCACTGGTGTTGTCTAGTAATTCCCCAATGCATCTGTAGTGCTGCATACATGGGTATTCTTTCACCTTTCTGCTGATTGCAATTATAACAGTATACCTGGTGCCTAGATCCCTCCCAATGTATGTTCCATGCTACAGACCTTATTATACTATCAGCTGTCCTGAGATTACATGTCAGACAAGAATTCCTGGTGTCTTGTGTGTCTGTCCATGTCTATGTACTGCATGATTTCAAAGGGAAGTCGAGAGATATGAACAACCCCACAATCACACATGCATACATGGACACACACACAAACACACATACACATTCTACATACATCAGCCCCCCCCTCTACTCCACCAGATTGCACTTACAGACAAAATAACCCCCTACCCCCCACACACACACTTACAGGTGAGGTTGCATGAAGATATTACACACAGACCTCCCATTACCCATCTGTCAACATTTATAACATATGGTACTCAACAGCATGCAGTGCAGCTACAGTCAATCCATGCTAGCAACATTATACATGTGTGTGATGCATGGGTTGTGTTAGTAGGTGATGCCCCTTCCCCTGGAACACACTACACCCATGTACACAATATTGCTGTGCACCTGTTTGGCACCCTGGCGTGTACTGCACACCATACTCACAGGTGTACACACCATTGCTGAATGTGTATTATTGTGTCAGTTATGTCTGCTCTGCTGTCACAACCCCTATGTGTTTGTCCAATACATACCTGGGATGATATGTGGACAGATGTCATTTGTGAATGCCTGATGTCTCATTTACAGATCTCATCATCAGCAGTGCATGTATGGCCAATACGATACAATTACACTGACAACCTTCAAACATTACCGTGGCTATGGGGAGTGTAAACACCCTTTTTGATATGACATACTCTTCCTTGATATGCCATGGGACCACATTACTGCATATGTTAACATTACATGATCCTGATATGTGACATATGACCTGTACAATCAAATGCAGTGTCAAGCAAATATGTTAGTTGTGCAGACAATGATTGAGATGCATATACTTTGTGGGTGCATATGTGTGCACCCCCTTATTATGATGGTGTGTTGCCCCTACTGCTATGTGTGCTACAGCAGTCATTATTCCTGGCAGGGGTATACTAGCATGGGCTCTCTCCATTTGCCAGTATTTGGTCAGTCTACTCTACACATGTCCCCCAACTCTGTATGATTGCAAGGTCAACTCATGTGTACATCTCTTGGAGTTCACACACTGCCATCACTATTACTGTGGAGTTAGGGTTATGTCTGCCACAATTCCTGACCCTGACTGTGTGCAGATACAGCCATTCATAGCATCCTTTGGATCTCTTTTACAGTGCACTGTTGTGTCATGGTGACACCTCCTCCCCACTCTCAGCCTATTTGCAGATGCTTGACAACTATGGCCTACACATCTATGTCATTTTTCAGAGTCCCCAAACACTGAACACCATGTATACCAGCCTAGTCCCAGCTAATGAATGGCAAACATACAGATGTACACTGGCACTAGCAAGGTACAGATGGAGATGGTGGGCCTGAGGTGGGGTGAGGTGTTGGTCATGCAGCACATGTATCTTACTTGATAATGTTTGTAGGTTTCCAATGTGGTCTTGGTACACCAGTACACATTGCAACACATGCCTTGTGGGGACTTTTTCTGTTATGCATATGCTACCTCTAGAGAGGCCTGGCTGATGTTTCCTGTGGTACAACTGTCCCATCTGATTACCCTAACCCATTGGCCACACATATGCAGAGTCCAGGCAATTGCTGACATGGGTACTGCACAGCTAGTACTTGCTAGACATTCCTGGAACTCCTTCAGTGTTGTGGCATGTTACTAGGCAGCCTGCATGACCAGTTTGCTACATGTGACATCATCTGTCTTGGATGGCCATCTGTTTATTTTCTGCATTAATCCTGTCCCATACATCCTCGCCACATACATGACTGTCTGCACTGTTCACCATGGTATATGCAGTGGTGAGGTATGGCTACATGTCCAACTCCTGGGTGCTACCTGTTGGGTATGAGGTCCACGCCATGACATGTAAGATGTGTTTGAGCCACAGCTGCCTCTGTTGCAGGTAAGTGGACACATTTGATGGCCAAACATCTTGCACAGCAGACCATTTCTTGGTGTGATATTGGGGACATGTACTTACTGGAAGGTGCATTCTCATGAAGAATGCATGCTGTCAGTACCTCAACAGCTGCTTCCACTATATTTTATCTGGAGTGTGTGCACACATATGCTTCCAGTGTTTGTGAAGATATGTATTCCCCATATTTGCTGTCCTAACATACGATTCCATATTACACACTCATTGCTCATGTTAGGACCACACTGCAGGTTGTAAGTGTTGTGGACTGCAGTATTGTGATATGCTGTAGTGTAGATCTGTAAAAGTTGCCATTGTAATACCGGTATATACACTGTTGTAGCACTGTATAAAGGTGATGTTTCACACATGTTCCTACTGTAGGCCATTTGCCACACTATTATGTTCATCTCTGTGCACACATTTTGGAGTCACATGATGTTAGTTATATTGCAGGAGTCTGATATACCCTTCAGATACATCATTATGGTGACCACTGTGATGCAGTGCTGTTAACAGCAGCAATACGTAAACATGTACAGCATGCATTATGGGTAGGTGTGTTAAATGTGTGCATGGAATATACCATGGCCATAACATGACCGGTGTATTGGCAAACCTGAACAAACACCATACTCACAAGCTACAGGCTGCTGCCCTGGAGGTATACCAGTGAGACCTACATAAGTGTGTGAGAGATGTGATGTCAGTAGCCACATCTGTGGCATTGGTAAAGGGTGGGTGCAGCATTACAGTACATCAACAGTAGAAGCCCACAATACTGCAGGTTATGCACTTCTGTTTATTACTACTACACAGCAACAGACTATATATATTTCATCTCACATATGCATGATCTAACTATACAGATGTGGATGGATATGCAACAGTGGTCTACTGATGTGCCCTGTGGCCTTACCTGTACACTCCTCTGCCATTGTGGGGGTAGCACCCACCCCAACTATGCTCTCCGCCAGGTGTTGTGAGTGCGGGCGGGCAGGTGCCACGAGGCTGGCAAGGAGCTTCTCAACATGTGTCAGGGGGGGCTGGATGGCATGACTTCCCCATTGCAAGCTGGTGCCCCCTGACTGCAGCAGCACGCAGATGGGCTTGGCAAAGTAGATCTGTGCATTGATGCTGGACCTGCTCATAGCTGTGGTTATGCAGGCCAACATTGTTTACCCTGTGAACAAGATCGTTACACAGGGCGGTCCACTCCTGCAGATCGTGGGCTGATTGGCCAAACAACACATGTTAGTCCTGCACATGGTGTGAGATGATGACATCATTCTCCTCCGGTGTATAAATGGGCAACCTCCCCCTGGACATATTGCCTGAAAGACATAAAGATGGGAACAGGTCTGAGGACCTCATACTGTAAGGTTATCATAGTTATTAATACACATCTCTATCTACCCCCCATCATATCTGCAACAACAATCTGATCACACAACTCAGCAGGTATGTCTACAGAATACCTACCCTTGGGACATATAATGTAGTATGCAACACTTTGTGCTATGAGTTTGTAGTCATGTTCCCTGTGGGAACACTATCATTGGTGGCCTGTTATGAACAATGTCACCTAAATGCCATTGTAAGGGCCACTATGGTTCCATATATCCATGTGTTCTGTTTGCTATGTGATTGCTGCACATCTGTTGTTTTGTGTTATTGGGGATATCTATGCATGCTGTTGGACATGATCCAGGAATGTGTGGACTATTACTACCCACATATGTTCTATAACAGTGACACAATAGCATGTTTGGGGAACAGTTGCCAGCAGAACCACCTCTCCCACCTCATCTGGCCATGTTACCAGGCCACATCACATGCGGGACCCACCCAGGGGCCTCCTCATCTACTGGTCCTGCACTACCTTCAGGTGGAACCACCTCAGCAGATGGTGTTTACCCCCTGGGAGCACACACAGACAGGATCCCGTCACCAAAGGTCAGATCCATGGTCTGTTGCATAGGGAGCTCAACTCAGACTTGGGGGATATGCTACAGCACCTTGAGGCCCTCAGTGCACACTCACAGGGTCCACATGTTCCTCTTGCGCAGCCTCCAACCCAGGCACCTTCAGGGCCGTGAAAATGATATTGTGACTGCCGATGGGTTGGGCCTTGGTCCCATTGTTTCCTTATGAGGGCTCGTGGGCTTCCACATCGCAGACAACACTCCCCATCCGGGGTGTTTACCCACCACGTGTCATATACCGCCTCTGTAGGCTGTCTTCTCTATCTTCTAACCCAACCTACCTCCACAAATAAACCTGCTATCCTTCCCAAAATTACCAATCACACCTTCACAAACAAGGGCAATGTGTACCCAACATGGGGTTCACACCCGACTTAAGCGTCCATTTTGCACACGCTTACTGCTCTATATATATATATATATATATATATATATATATATATATATATGCGTGTGTGTGTGTGTGTGTGTGTATTGCTATGTGTGATGTTCCCTCGCACATATCATGCAGCACTGTCATTCAAAAGTAAGGGACATGTATTTATACACATATGTGTGTATATATGTAGACATACACACACACACATATATATATATATATATATATATATATATATATATATATATATATATGGATCTACTGTCTTCTGCCGAATTTACGTTTCACCAAAATGTAAATTCACAAACGTATTTACCCTAAAGTGCATTTCAACGTAAATGCACTTTTGTGTAAATCTATGAAAAAAAAAAAATAAAAACACTTTAAACAGTTTTATGCAGGGGGGCAAGCCCCCCTGCACCCCCCATGTGGGGGGCTGTGCCCTCCACTCTCCCCCTACTTTAAAATTCTCACGCCGAGATCGCACTACAGTGGAGAAAAAGGAATGCTCCCTCAGCAATACTCTGCTTAGTTGTACATCAACACTAAATGTTGATGTACAACTAAGTTAACATGCAAACCACATGTTTTTATTTATTTAACTAATTTATTTTTATTTTACTTACTTATTTACATGAAAGTGCATTTTCGGTAAAACGTACTTTTGCATAAATACACATGGATATTTACGTTTCGGTGAAATGTAAATTCGGCAGAAGGCAGTAGATCCATATATATATATATATCTATATATATATATATATATATATATATATATATGTCTATATATAAATGGGGTGCATTCAGACATCAGGTCCACACTCGCTAACTCTCCTTTCTACACAGCTGCACTGTTCTGCCTTCCTACAACACAGACAGGTGCTACATGTGGACACAGCCTAACATTGGGGGGGGGGTTATATAGGGACAGATTGAAGATAAGCCTATTGCACACCTATGACTACATTACACATTAACATGACATGGAAGGACTGTGGCTGACCAAGTTCGCAGATGACTGCAAACTAGGCGCTATAATCGACTCTCCAGCCGACACAAGCATCATACAAAAGGGCCTCATAGAAACAGACAACTGGTGCCAGAGCCATGGCCTCAAGCTAAACGCCAAAAAGTGTATAGTCATCCCCTTTGGCATAAACAAAGTGTCCACAAATTACCACATAGGTGGTAATCCATTAAGTACAGAAGAAGTAATTAGGGACCTGGGGACCCAAGTTGATAGCAATCTCTCATTTGAAAACTATGTGGCCAAAGTGGTTAGAAAAACATTTAATATAGCCCATCTAATCATGAAGGGATTCAAATCTAGATCAGGGGAGGTCATCGTGCCTCTTTACTCATCCCTCATCAGGCTCATAATTGAGTACAATGCCCCTTTTGGGATGTACCTTACCAGACACCTGCAGCAACTGGAAAGACCCCAAAAGTACCTCAGCAAGAGGATCAAAGGGCTCAAACAGATGCCATATGCTGCCCGGTTAAAGAAACTCCAGCTTTAATCAGTGGCATACCGCCTGCTCAGAGGCGATCTGTGCCTGATGTATAAAGCCATGTCCAACCCGGAATTAATGGACATGCTGCACCTCAGAAAATCCAAATCCCATCGAGCTACACGCTCGGGAGACGTGAACCTCAGCACTGAAATAAATAGGACATGCTGGAGGGACAGATTCATAACCCAGAGGTTCCCTTCACTCAGGAATAAAATCCCAGTCCAGGTTAGGCACAGTCCCTCATTGACTCTCTTCAAGAGGAATCTTGATGAGTGGATGCGAGATCGTAGGTTTACCCCGGGTATCACTTCTGTGTCACTGCTAGACAGAGGCACAGTATACTAACCTCGAAAAAGGGCATAGCAAAATTCATTTAAAATGGGTGGCGAAAGCCAAACACTCTCTGGCTAGGCTTATAAATGCCCTAGGGCAGATAGCCTAGTATGAACCTATGAACCTATGACTGTCCTGCAAGTGGTGGGCTCTGGAACCCATGTGTCCATGATAACGGCATTACTTCCACCACCAGCTATTGGCCACTCTAATATACATGTCTTACATTACACAACACACACTATGATGGTTTACATCTTGTCAGTCATTGCTGATCTGACAGTTGACAGGTATGGCCCACTGCCCACAGGGACAGCCACTATTGTCCATAGCAGTTGTTCAGCTGGACATCATTGCAGCAACAACACCTGATGGCACATATAAATCACTCCACATCATCTATCCCATTATTATGGACCAAGTACTACATTCAGTTACATGCATATATACTTCACATACCTGTTGTGGAAATGATGTCTCTTCTAGATACAATTTACGGTTTGGATGGCTGGATGGATGTGTGTTTTTTTTGTTGTTGTATTTGTTTTTTTTTTCTTTATCTCTCTCTCTCTCTATCTGTCTATCTCAGTCTCTCTCCACTAAATGGATTGAGCTGCTTTGAATAGATTGCAGCACAGATTTTGTAGGTTGTGCACATGATCAGGTGATGGCCTCTGCACCCATCAGTGTCCACCACTTGCTATCTGCATGCAGCCTGCTGTGTAGTACTTCCACTTACTTCTGTCATGGCAACCCACTACTATAAATTCCTACATCATGTGGGAGTGGTCCCTTTACCTTTCCTGTATGGAAGACATCCTTCCTGTGAGTGGGCAGCAGTGTTACAGTCAGCAGGTAGCAATACCACTTACAAGAGGACTTGCAGACTCAGGCCAGCTACATATTTGTTTATGATTCCAGACTTACACAAAGTGTGAGTAGTGTTGTTATATGCATTGTATACCACCAGT
>NC_056729.1:115000038-115050038 GCF_019279795.1 Protopterus annectens | reverse complement strand
ACAGACATTCCTACACATTTTATTTATGTAGCACAGTGTGGGTAACAGTGCTTAATACAACAGTACTATTAAGAGATTGCAGCACTATATTACCATATGATACCAGAGTAAACACAAGCAGTCCAGGAGCTAGACCTTTATTGCCAGGCTGTTAACCTTTTATTTACGTACAACCTATACAAGACTCTTCCTGCCATATTGTCTGGTTTATTCAGTACATGCCATATACAATGCAGGTTTTATACTGGCAATTAACTTTCTACTTCATTTAGATTTATTTCTTATGACAGCACGTGCAAGATTATTAATAAACTGCCTCATGACACAGCCTCTGCAGTCTACAAGCATGCGCTTCCTGATTCACAGCCCACTAATCTGCCACTGTCATAGACATAAGAGGAATATTTAGCCATACCTATCCATAATATACATGAGCTGGCAATTATTAAACAGGTAGTAGACTGATACACACACAGCTGGGACATCACCCATCTGCCTAGCCTCTTGGATCCACTGATATCATTGCTGGAGCTTTCCTGTGTCCTGAAAGAGTGCTCTTCAAACTATCTGGAGATATACAGAGCTGAGTATATTTTTCTGGCACTTCAGAGTTGTGTACTGGTAAATGTTGTTTGAATTTTATATCATTGCTGGCTGACTTCAGAGTTGTGCACTGTTATTTTTGCTTCACTGTATAGTTTTTCAGATCTCTGCTGAAGGTTCCCCTATTTCTCTGTGTCTTAAGTTGGTATAACTGGTTTTACATCCTGTGTGTTATCTGACCATCTCAAGGATTACTTGCATAAAGTTAGACCCTCTTAGTAAAAAAGTCTGCATATCATTGCTGGAGCCTTCCTGTGTCCTGAAAGAGTGCTCTTCAAACTATCTGGAGATATACAGAGCTGAGTATTTTTTTCTGGCACTTCAGAGTTGTGTACTGGTAAATGTTGTTTGACTAATTTTATATCATTGCTGGCTGACTTCAGAGTTGTGCACTGTTATTTTTGCTTCACTGTATAGTTTTTCAGATCTCTGCTGAAGGTGTTTTCTCCCCTTCCCCTATTTCTCTGTGTCTTATGTTGGTATAACTGGTTTTACATCCTGTGTGTTATCTGACTATCTCAAGGATTACTTGCAAAAAGTTAGACCCTCTTAGTAAAAAAGTCTGCATATCATTGCTGGAGACTTCCTGTGTCCTGAAAGAGTGCTCTTCAAACTATCTGGAGATATACAGAGCTGAGTATATTTTTCTGGCACTTCAGAGTTGTGTACTGGTAAATGTTGTTTGACTAATTTTATATCATTGCTGGCTGACTTCAGAGTTGTGCACTGTTATTTTTGCTTCACTGTATAGTTTTTCAAATCTCTGCTGAAGGTGTTGGTTTTCCCACACCCACCCTACCTATTCCTTTGCTGTTGTTTAAATATGGAGGTTTTTGCAGTTGCCCGCCTCCACTGTAGATTTGATCTGGGACACTCCCCCCAGTCCCATCTCTTTATCTCATTCTACCTAATAGACTCCTTCTGCATTGTTTTTAGTCATTTTTAATTTAATTGTATTTTTTAAACTGTTTGGTCTAACATTGCTACATACTCAAGTGTGCTAGCTTGCACTGCATTTGAATTGTTTTGACTGCTGTTTTAGCTACTTTTCTGTATATATAAAAAAAATACCTTTCCTGTAACTAGTGTAGTCCAGATTCAGATTTGCTGTATACAGGACTGTATGTAAGCTTCTGAGCTCCCCCAAGCTTTCTGTGTTGGAGGGAAGCCTTCTAGCTTATCAGTGGGAGTGGTAAGCACTAGGTAACCTATCTACCACATAAGGAGTGATTCCGGCGCAGAAATTGTAGTTATTAGCCATTTGGGCAGTTTTTCCATCTCTCTCAACTTTCTGATTTAAAAGCCCTCACTTGAAATTGTTTCCCTCCTTTCCTGTAACTAATTTAGTCCAGATACAGATTCTTACTTTTAGCACTTGAATTTGCTTATTTGTGATCAGCACTTGTTCAGAACTTGTAAGCACTAAACCTACTAATTACTACAGCACTCAACCATCCTCATTACCTAGAGGAAAACAGTTTTTTTTACTTACTTTCCTCACTTTCTTAGAGAAACAACAGCTCTTGTACTCACTTTCCTCACTTATCTAGAGGAAAATAGTTTTTTTAATCAGGCATGTCCAAGGGTCAGCTCCCAGTTTTCTCTCCTGTCTATCTCTTGAATCTGGGCATCTTGGGGCAATGTAGAAATTGCCTCATGTACACAGACAACCCTCTCCTCCTACCACCCAACACTACAACCTGTGAGAGATGCACTTATCTAGCCAAACTGGAGGTAAAGCTCTCTCCAATCAAGACTGTACTTGACAGTCAAGAGGAGAAGGTAAACACTTGCACCACACCACACTCATCACATTGTCTCACTAAATCTACACCACCAAAATCCACACATAGAAACACAAAAACATTTGTGGAGGCTCTCGATAATAATCAGCTCAAGCAACAGAGACCTCCAAAGCAGAAATGCAAGCAACCTACACCGCCCAACACAACCCAAATGACACATAGCCCACAGACTCTGTGCGCCACTCAACCACAGCCAATAAGGCAAAACAATGTACCCAACACACTAGTCATAGGAGACTCTATAGTCAGGCACACTGATGTCCCACTCACCAGGCTAAACAAGGAGAAGGTTACTGTCAGCTGCCTGTCAGGTGTCAGGATCCGCAACATAACCCACGTACTCAGGTCACTCCGCAACAAGTACAAATATGACTCTGTCATTGTCCATGTTGGTGTGAACGACCTGAAACATACCTCCCTGGACTACATGAAAAGAGACATGGAAGAGCTCTCCAGTCTTGTAGCCCAGGCAGGTTTGACCCTAGCCCTGAGTAGCATGCTGCCATCACCCAGAATGATGCCACAGTACAAGGACAAAATGATTGGCATCAACAATTGGCTAAGCTTCTGGTGTCATTCTAAGGAGATCCAGTATCTGTCTGCCTGGGATGATATGGACGACAGACCACGATGCTTTGCCAGAGATGGCCTGCACATGTCACCCCTGGGATTCCGAATACTGGCCAAGGTTCTTGCCGCCACTATAGTGCCTTTTTTAGGCAAGGTTCAAATGACAAATTCACCACCATAACAGGAACAGGCAAGCAAAAGCTGAGGGTGATGCTACTCAATGCTAGAAGTCTAAATCTCAAAATGCACTCACTCGAGACACTCCTTGAAATGGAGAACATTGATATCTGTGCAGTGACTGAGACCTGGTTCAAGTCTCCAGAGAGCATCTCTGCACTACCAGACTATAACTCATACCACACTTATCGGCCATGTAACCTGGACCGGAACACCAAAGGCGGAGGTGTGTCCATATTAATTAAGGATATCCACACCTCCAGGCAAGTTGCTCAGTATAATGCAGCCGAGGTTATCCAAGTGCAACTAACTCTGGGCAAAACTTGCAATCCAAATTGTAGCTTGCTACAGATCACCCACCATGCCCCAGGATTCCCACTCCTCTTTTCTTGATGTACTGGAAAATATTAGGGTTCAACCAAACACCCTAATAATGGGCAATTTCAACTACCCCACCATTAACTGGGAAAACTACTCATGTACCAACTCCTTCACTCAACGCTTTCTGGAATTCATAAACTCCAATGCCTTGGATCAACTTATCCACACCCCCACCAGGGGAAACAATATCCTAGATCTAGTCATTACCAATATGAGTGACCGGTGTTCCACACCTGAAATCAATGCCTCATTGGTCCGATCCAACCATAGGCTAATTACCCTAGATATCCACATCCTGCCTCCACCCCTCATTAAGGAAACCATGGTAAAAAATTTCTCCAAAGCCAACTTCATGCTTCTTAAGACAGAAGTGGTAAACTTCATGACACCCATGCAGATGAACAATACAGTTATGACTAGTGAATCCTACACAATTGCACTTTATAAGCACTTACATGAGTGCATGGATCGTGCTATCCCAAACAGAACCAAGATGCTATCCTCCAAAAAAAGGAAGCCAATCTGGTGGTCCCTTGCCATAAACACACTGTACAACAGAAGGAAGAAACTCTTGCAAAAGAGAGTAAAATCCCACGAGTGGAGGAGCTGCCTGGTCAGCCTCAGTAAGAAGCTGCGATCCCTGATAAAATCCTCCAAAGCTAGTTACGAAAATAAAATCACCACTGATTCTAAAGACAACCACAAAACATTCTATAGCTATGTCAAGAATCTCAATGGCAACACTCAGATCTGCTCTGAGTTACAGTACAATGGTACTAAATATACAGACCCAACTGATATTGCCAACATTCTGGCAGATAGGTTCAGTGCTAACTTTACCCCCCTCTCATGCCCTAAAGAGCCCATCTCTATACCGGAAGAATGCAAAGTTCCTGTAATCACGGCTGCATGAGTAAAAACCACACTCTCCAAAGCAAAGAACACAGCATTCATGGGACCAGACAACATCCCAGGCTGCGTTCTGCATGAACTACAGACCAAACTGGCACCCCACCTAAGTACCATGTTCAATCATAGCCTCACCTCAGGCTTTGTGAGCACTGAATGGCGCACAGCAACTGTTATCCCACTCCACAAGGGGGGAGCCACCACGGACCCTGTGAACTACCGCCCCATTAGCCTGACAAGCCTGGTCTGCAAGGACATGGAACGTATCATCATGGAACAACAAAGACATTGGTAATCTCCAGATTCTGGATCCCACCCGGTTTGGGTTTGTAAAAGCAGATCTTGTCTCCTAAACCTGATAGATGTCTTTGAAGCAGTCACCAAAGCCGTAGAAAAGGGTAAGGTGATTCACACAGCCTATCTAGATCTTGCCAAGGCTTTTGACACAATCCCCCACTCTGGAATTATAGATAAACTCACTAAACTAGGTATAAATCCCTATGTCACAAGATGGGTTGTCAACTGACTCACTGACAGAACCCACACTGTGAAAGTAGCAGACTCCAAATCCGACTTCAGACCAGTGACAAGTGGAGTACCACAGGGTTCAGTCCTGGGTCCTTTCCTGTTTGGTATCTACTTCTCTGAAGTACAGGCTAACACAGAATGTCTTTGGCTAATGAAGTTTGCAGATGACTGCAAACTAGGAGCCATAATTGAAACTCCTAACAATGTGGACATCCTACAAAAGGGCCTCACTGAGACAGATGCCTAGTGTCAAAGCCATGGCCTCAAGCTCAATGCCAAAAAGTGCATTGTTATCCCCTTTGGTAAAAACTCTGTAGCCATGAACTACAATATAGGTGGTAGTATACTTAACACCGAAAGTGTGATAAGAGACCTTGTGACACAGGTGGACAGAAGTCTCTCCTTTGATAATCACATCACCACCGTAGTCAGGAAATCCTTCTATGTGGCACACCTCATCACAAAAGGTTTCTCATCCAGAAAAAAAGAGGTCATTGTTCCCCTCTACTCATCACTCATTAGACCCATTATAGAGTACAACGCCCCTTTTGGTATGTACCTCACAAGACATCTACAACAACTGGAAAGGCTGCAGAAATAACTCACAAAGAGGATTACCAGCCTCAAACAGATGCCCTACGAAGACCTTCTCAAAAAACTCCAGCTTTACTCCGTCGCATATCGCCTACTCAGAGGTGATCTCTGCCTAACACACAAAGCTATGTCAAACCCAGAGGTTTTGGACATGCTCCACTTAAAGAAATCCCAATCCCTCCGAGCTACACGTTCTAGGGACCTAAACCTTGTCACCACAATAAACAGAACATGCCAGAGGGATATATTCCTGTCCCAGAGACTTCCCATACTCTGGAATAAACTACCTGTCTATATCAAACAAAGCTCCTCATTAACACTCTTCATGAAAAATCTTGATGATTGGATGGGAAATAGGAAATTCTCCCCGGGGATCACCTCTGTGGCTCTGCTCGACAGTGGCACAGGAAAATAATTTTCTTGGGTGGCAAAAGCCAGCGTACCTTTTTGGCTGGGCTTGTACAGGCCCCAGGGCCAATAGCCAAGTACCTACCTATGAACCTATGAGCCTATGATCCAAGAGCTCCATCTTTCTCCATTTGAGGTCAGCATAGTGATGCCTGACCTGCTCACCAGTTCAAGAGATGCCAGTGGCACTGGTGAGATCACATGCGAGATGGTCCCAGGCTTCCACTTTATATTGGGAACCATGGTACTGGCCCTGAAGCAATCTCTGGTCATTGTCTTTAACAAGGAGTCCTGCCATGACTTTGGACTCCTGGATGCCCTAGCTCTGCACCAGGAAGCACAATCCTTCACCCACACTGGCCACAGTGCCTACAGGAGGACTCTGCAATCAGTTATAAGATGTATTCCAACCTGTGGGGTTTAAATAGGGCCGATTTCCCACACTTTGCTGTGATTAGACAGATTTGAAAATGCTAAGCTATGAGCAAACCTGCTTAGCTAAGGTTGGCATTGCTTAAAGGGGCATACCACTGGGCAAATTGATTTAGCTGGCCTACACATTGCTTGCACCTAGTAATCAGGGGTGTGCAATGCTTAGCATTGCTTAATTTTAAATTTGCACACTATTTGCTGTTTGACATTGATTTATCATTCATTACATGTTATATATGTGTTTGGTACCCATGATTCATGTGTATATACACTGTATGGGGTCCTTGTGTTTATTGGGGGATTTCAACACTTTATTACAATGATACCTCACATCTGGATTTACTGCAGTACTCCAGTTCAGATATTGATGTTATGTAGTAGATTATACAACATAAAACTGTATATAGATTCCTTTCCCATGTAAATTTTGACTTTGCTATAGTGGGGATCTGTTTGGAGATACCTCAGTCTTATGTTCTGCTGTGATGGCTTACTGGTTAACTACTGTGACTATAGTGTACAGGGTCCTGGGTTCAAGGGCTGTTTATTTTGTTGCTGGGCATAACAGCAGTTGTTGGATACAGAGTGATTAAGGCACTTTTAAGCAGTTGTAGTTGGGTTTGCATGGGTTTGAACGACTGTAAGCAATGCTAACTTCCGGTTAAATATGCTCACAGGGAGTTAGCTTCAGTATTGCTTAACCTGTGTAGTATTGCTTGCCCCCGTGCAAATGGGCTTAAACCGCTTACTGCTGCTTAAAACTGCTTACTCCCACTTATCCCTGCACTAATTTAGACAGAAATGTAATATGGCTCTTGGGAAAGTGGTGGATTTGAACACTTTATCGATTTATCATTCATTACACATTATACCTTCAATTCTTATCCCTGATTCATGTGTACATATACTGTATGGAGCACTTGTGTTTATCTGTGGATTTTACAACATTATTACAATGACACCTCACATCTGCATTTAATGCAGTACTCCAGTTCACAAATATATGTTATTTAGTAGGTTAGATGACAAATAAAATGTTCATAAAGTGATTTGACATGGAAAATGGAATTTATTACAGTGAGAATCGAACCAGGAAATGACTGCTCGCAAGGCGAACACTATGAACACTATTGCAGTACTGCTTCATTTGCATGTATCTTGCTATTTATCTTCTTGTGCCATTTAACCTACAGTATGTGTAACTAAGCAATCGGCAAACCCATGCACCTATGGTTAAATTTAATCTGCTTGATAAAAAAAAAATTCTACTGCTATTTTCTCTTGGCTGGGACAGGTTTCAGTTAATGCACATTATCTGGAAAAAGCTTGACAATATGAGGTCCAACTATGGACATATTTTAATTATTGCTCTTATAAACTTGGGACAGTTGCTAGAGTAACAGGATTTGTTTTAATATACATTTTTTGATGGGTGTTGGTGTCTGACACTCATATGTATGCCATTATTTCACTGCTTCATTCCTGACATCATCCCATGATTTCATGGTACAACTGAGGTACAGGCCAACTGTATGGCAACACATGTGGACATTATGCAATGATTTGTAAGTTGGGAGGTGACTTTTATTCTATCCACATATGTCATGGCATGGTTTGTAGGCCCTGTATTTTCATGGTGAGAAACCTCTGTGGTGTCTCCAGCTGCTGTAGGTGTCTGGTGAGGTACATGCAGAAGGGAGGATTATACTCTATTAGTGTATTTTCGAGGGTCGAGTACAGTGCTGTTATAACATCCTCAGATCTGGATACAATGGCCCAAGTTATGAGCTGCACAACATAGTCTTTCCATCCCTCTGTAGAAACTTGGTGGTTGAAATTCAGATTGCTATCTATGTGTGTTCTCAGGTCTTGCACCATTGGGTTTGAGCATGGAGGAGGGGTATTGTCAATGCTGTAATTAGCGGGGAATTCCAATTTGCAGAAGGCAAAAATAATGACATATTTTGCGTGTATTTGTAGATCATGTGGCTTTGGCACCAATCATTTGTGTTAGCTCTCCTGTTATATGTTAACATCATTGGACCCAATATGCAATAATCAGCAAACTTGGTAAGCCAAAGGCCGTATACTTTAGCCTGGACTGTTGAGCAATAGATTCCAAACAGTAAAGATCCCAGCACAGATCCTTGGGGTATGCCAATGGTGACAGCTGTACTGGTAGAGGTTGATTCACCGACATTTACAGTGTGTGTTCTTTCAGTGAGTGAACTGGTTAATCATCTAGTGATGTAAGGGTTAATCCCCAGGTGGGAGAACTTCTCAATGATACCTGAGTGGGGGACTGAGTCTTAACCCTAGGCCAGTCAACCATAGGCAGTATGCACTGTCTTACTTTCATCCAGGCCTATCACACAGAATAAATGGGATGTAACAACATCACAGATCACCTATAGCACAAATCAGAATATACACCTACCTGACATGGTTGGATCTGCACTTCAGCACACCCTCCAGATGGAATATGTTCCTGCAGAATGGTGTACATCAGGATGCATCCATCTGAATGTAGTGAGGGAGATAGCACCTGATGCCTGCATGTATAGACACATCCTGACTGTCCTCTTCTGTGAGATAGACTCTGCCACAGCTTTCTGTGAGGAAAAGTTAGTTTGCTTTTGATATCTTGTATTTTGTATTACTTTGTTGCCTTTTTCTATTTTGTGTACTGTGATTTGTTTTTTTTTACACTGTGCTTTACTTGTATTTTGCTTTTAATTGCATATTAAAACTTGGAAAGAGACCACAGCTCTGTCTCTTGTGAATTAGACAAAAATTAAAACAGGCCAATTAAGGAGTCACACAGAAGTTAGAACAGGTCAGTTAAGGTTAATCATCTGTGAACTGAGGGGGTGGAGCTAGAAAAAAAACTGCTATTTAAGGAGTAAAGTAAAACATTTCAAACTTTTACAGGAAAAGCTTACCAAGACACTTCCACAGCTTGCTGTGGGGGAAAGGTTAGTTTGCTTTTGATTTTTATTTTATTTTGTATTACTTTATTGCCCTTTTCTATGTTGCATTCTGCAATTTCTTTTCTTTACAATGGTTTACTTGTTTTCTGCTTTTAATTGCATATTAAAACTTAGAAAGAGACCACAGCTTTGTCTCTTGTAATTTTTTGCATCCTTCTATGTGGCACACCTCATCACTAAGGGCTTTTCATCCAGAAAAAAGGAGGTCATTGTCCCACTGTACTCATCCCTCATTAGACCCATTATAGAATACAATGCCTTGTTTGGTATGTACCTCTCAAGACATCTGCAACAACTGGAAAGGCCACAGAAATACCTCACTAAAAGAATCACAGGCCTAAAGCAGATGCCCTACGCTGACCGCCTTAAAAAACTCCAGCTATACTCTGTCGTATATCGTCTACTCAGAGGCGATCTTTGCTTAACATACAAGGCCATGTCAAACCCAGAGCTGTTGGACATGGTACACTTAAAGAAATCCCAATCCCTCAGAGCCACACGCTCCAGGGATCTAAACCTTGTCATCACAATAATTAAAACATGCTAGAGGGATAGTTTCCTGACCCAGAGACTCCCCAGACTCTGGAATATTGCCCATACATGTCAAGCAGAGTGCCTCTTTGGTCCTCTTCAAAAGGAACCTTGACGATTGGATGGGAGAAAGGAAATACACCCCGGGGATGACATCAGTCACCCTGCTAGACAGGGGTCCAGGGAAGTAAATAGTGTGGGAAGAAATAGCCAGGGAATTGTTATGGCTAGGCTTGTATAGGCCCTAGTGCTGATAGCCTAGTACCACCCTATGAACCCTCCCACCCTATTGCTGTTGTATTCTTAAACACAATTGTTTTTCTAGTTGCCTACCCCTTATGTTAATTTGACTACATATCTCCTCCCCTCTCCCCTTTCACTGGAGAGTGTGAGTAAGCACAAAATTATCATTTTGTGAAACCACTTCCTTACAAATATTTAAATTTACTGGACATCCCACTGTATTCCATAGAACCAGAATACAAAAGTGCCCACCCCCTTTCAATCTATAGTGCTCTTTTAAAATTAGTGGATCTCCACATAGACAGCTGAAACTTAAGTTACCCCCTTTCATACCTAACTGCTTAGTGCACACTCCAGTCTTTAGGATATTAACCTATCTTTTTGTCTTACCTTTAAACATCTATTACAAGAGCAGGAGTTATTAGAGAGCCAACATTCTGCCTCTCACTAGTCATCTTAGGATTAGTGCTTCTGTTTTCTCCTAGTGAGAGAAGGAGCAGAAGGACATTGTTTCCTGGAGACTGCTCATCACCATAAAGCCTAATAATTACTTTATAGGTGACAGCTTGGAATCTGTGCCTATATTCTCTTCATGGTGTGAGAAGGAGCAGACTGCATTGATTCCTGACTGTTTCTGGTTGGACAATGGGTGTCTGTCCTTAACATTCCTGATTGGTCTGGCTGCTATTGAAGGTGTCTACAAAGAAAGGGCTACAACAAGTCTACAAACCCATGCATCTACTGGGACAAGACTGTGGATCAACAAACAGGCTGTGGCCTGCTTCTTATTATTGGATTGGTGCTAAAGATGTGCTTCTGGTGAGAGGAGAAGAAGCAAAGGAACAGTGTGTCCCACCAGAATTAAGCTGTGGTGATACCAGCATTTGTAGTAGCCAGGCAGTAGCCATTCATGCAACTCCCCTCTTTTCATCATTCTTGACAAGCTAATTCTTTGTTTTCAGTAAATACAGCTTGGTTTGTTTCTAACTTCAGAATATCTGCCTAAATAGTTCATCCTGAAATTTTCAGGGTTTACATTTTACTTTCCCATCATGTGTTTGGCAGTACTCTCTACAGGCTCAGACACCTTGAGTGACATTTTTCCTGTATAAGCAATAATGAAATTTTAAAACAGTAACAAAAACTCCTCCCAAACATGGAGTTTAAGAGTAATGAGGTTACATAACAAAGATGATGATCTCCCATTAGCCCTTGAATAATTAAAAAGAGATTTTGTGCGGAGGGGTTATAGACAGTTTATTGTAGAAGAATGTGCCACTACAACCTTAGCCCTTAGAAGTACTACAGGTAAATTTTATTTTTCAAGGAGAGCTGAACATAGATGTGATCATTCTACACCTTCACAGCATTGTTTTGCCAATAGACCTACATTCACATACTCCAGTGATGTTGGGCTAGTTTGTGACATGATGTGGAAGAATTGGTCTATTTTACTAGCAGATCCTGAGGTTACACAGGTCATTGACTCTGAAATGAAGTTCTACTTTAGAAATAATTTGTCCCTAAAAAGACAATTATGTTATAGGAATTATAACACCTCTGTGAAACCTTGATAACTGAGTCAGAAAGAAAGAGGATGTTTAAATGCCATAACTGTAAGGCTTGTGATTACATCTTTACATGTACCTCGCTTACACATAATATTTCTGGTGTCACTATCAATTTAGACTTTTATGCTGATTGTAAAAGCAAGGACCTTGTATATTTTGCTACCTGTTGCACATACAGTGCTTTCTATATTGGGAAGACCAGTTGGCTGTTTAAGGATAGGATTTTGGAACACTTGAATGATATAGCCAGATGTAAAAACACTAGGGCTTTAGCCAAGCACGCTATGTTGAAAGAAACTAGCCATTACTTCACTTTTTTTTGTGTTAGAGTTAATGAGTTGCAATCCTAGAGAATTTGATAAGAAAAACAGAACTGAAGTATATGAACAGAAATGGATTTTACTGCTGAAAGCATATGTTGAACCATGTTTAAATGAGAGGGTCTCCCTTAAATCTGTTTTAAAGAAAAGACCATTGTGACACTGATAGGTCTTACTGCATACATTTTTTTTCTGTTTTGTTCCTTGTTCAAACTGGTGTGTAGTGTTCTCTTTTTATTTGCTATACAAGAGCATTTGATACAAACATTTATGTAGCTTTTGTTTCTATCTTAGTTTTCCATTAGAATATTAGTTTTTTTTTCTTTTCTGCATGTATACAACTGCATATCTAGTTTTAATAGGTCAAAATGTTTGTGATGTTGCTTTTAGTGAGTGTGCAGAGCTTATGCATGACTTTTATTAGGTTTTTATTTTTGTTACATCTGTACATTCAAGCAAGTTCCTGTTATTCTTTCTGCTTCTACATTTAATGCATTTATCTATGTTCATGGTCAAGTTTGAAGCAACATATAGAGACTGATTGATGTTTTAATTACTGTGTTTGGAATACGTTTAACAAATCTTTATATTTGATGATGGGGATATTGCTTTTATTGTTATGTCTTTAACCAATGCAAATGATAGGCTGCTTTTATTGATTGGGAGGGTTTTTTATTAATGTCATGACATGACCGCTGAACTTTCTGTGATTGGTTGAGTTTTTATTTTAAAGAGTACCTAGACTTTGTGTTATGCCATGGACTAAAGATGCAGAGGTGACTCTACGAAAGGGCTTACCTTCTGTTTTAATAAAGTTACTACTATATATAGTGATTTAAGGCCGTGTTTGGGAGGAGTTTTTCTTACTGTTTTGGATTTGACTGCTGCATTTACTCCAACCTTAACTGAGTGGTTTAATTTTTCTTTTCATACTGTTTCACTTATGAAATTTTTCCAGTACCTAGTTGTACAAAGGATATCTAGTTTGCAGTGACAAGCAATGTCCCCATAGTTGCAAACCATATACTTCTGACATTGATTGATATTTTCCCTCCAACTTTCTAATTAATAAAAAAGGGTCTGTTGCTATGGCTATGAACTTTCCCACTGTCTCCGTTACCAGCTTGGTGAATATGGGCATCTTGAGTCAATGTAGATATGGCCTCATGTTTATTGACAACAAGTTAATTCTCAAAAAAACTCATATGGTAGGTGAGAGATGTATTTACACAGTCACTGGAGGGAAAGCTGTCACATAAAAGTACTCCTAATGTCAATAAGGTTGTCAGTAGTTCACACGATTCACCCATCACGCACAATTCAAAGCAGACATATTAACCCACATATGCTGAGGCACTAAAATGTAACCTTCCTAAACTACAAAGACCTCCTAGATGAAGTACAAATAACAAATACCCTCAGCAGCTTCAAATGCTGTCTTTCAAAAGAACACTCACATCAACCCACAGATCTACATCTGATGGAGCCTCTACCTATAAGCCCATAAGGCAAGACCACACAATCCAACATTCTAGTCATTGGAGACTCCATTGTGAGACACACTGATGTCCCTCTCACCAGGCTGAGTAAGGAGAAAATGACAGTCAGTTCAGTTGCTCATCTGGGACTAGGATCCACCACATTATACACGCACTCAGGTCATGGGACTACAAGTACCAATATGACTCACTCATAGTCCATGTGGGCATAATTGACCTAAGATGTACCTTCCTATACTATATGAAGAGAGACATCATGGAGCTGTTGGAATATGTGTCTCAGGTGGGTATACACCTAGCATTGAGCAGCATTTTACTTTCTCCAAGGATGATACCACAATGCGAACAAAAGATGATTGACTTTAATAATTGGCTTAGTTTCTGGTGTCATACTAAGGAGGTGCAATATTTGTCAGCATGGAAGGATATGGTCAGCAGACCACGCTGCTTTGCCAGGGATGGTCTGCACCTCTCCCCTGTAGGCTTTAGAATTTTAGCTAAAACATTGCCTTCCCCATAGTGCCTTTTTTAGGCAAATCAAAACCAAGAAAATCTAAAGGTATTACTGCTCAATGCTAGGAGTCTAAACAAAAAACTCCAATCCCTAGAAGCTGTCTTCAAACTAGAGAATGCTGATGTCTGTGTGGTCAGTGAGACATGGTTTAAAGCCATGGAGAACACACCAATACTACAAAGTTATAATGCCTTCCACACATTTAGACCAGCTACTTCACAGGCAGGGACTAAAGGTGGAAGTGTCTATATTTACATCAAAAATAAATATACTTCAAGGCTGATCAAACAGGACAATGCACTTGAGCTGCTCCATGTTCAAATCACCATAGGCAAAATCCAATACCACTTTCTTGCAAGCTATAGATCCTCCTCTATGACTCAGAAAACCTATACCATGTATTTAAATGTATTAGAAACACCAACCATTCAACCCAATACCATATTCATGGGTGACTTTAACTACCCCACTATTAACTGGGAATCCTCTACAACACCAAATGTATAGACACAGAGATTCCTGGATTTTGTAACCACAAACTCCCTGGACCAGATAGTCAATACACCAACCAGAGGTGCAACATACTGGATGTGCTCCTCACTAATATGGGAGAGTGCTGCACACCTCCCTAGTGTAATGTTTTCCTAGTAAGGTCAGACCACAAAATGGTCTCCTTTGAAGTAAAAATAAAACCTGGACCCCCAGATAAACATGGAATGTTCAGAAACTACTCTGAGGCTAACCTCCTCCTATTAAGTGATAACCTGGCAAAATTTCAAGCCCCTGTAAACCCCAAGAACACTGCTGCTTATGCAGAACTGTTCACAGAAACCCTGTACAAGCATGTCAATAGCTGCACAGAGGCAGCTGTACACACAAAAACGTACAGAACTAACTCAAAAAACAAGCCACCCTGGTGGAATCACAAAATCAATAGGCTATATAACAGAAGGAAGAAAATCTTGGTAGAAATTAGGATGTGCAGTATCCAGCAGGATAAAAGCACTCTCATTAAACTAAACAAAACTCAGAGGACAAATAAAGAATACCAAAGCAAAATCTGAGGTAAGTTTGTCCTCCCAGGCCAAAGACATCCACAAAGCATTCTTTAGCTTTGCCCGCAACCTCAAAGGCAATACACAATTGTGAGCAAAGGTCATTTGAAATGGGCTACCTATACTGATCCAGAAGACATAGCAAATTTCCTGGCTGATAAATTCTGCTCCAACTTTACCACTCTCTCCCCCTCAACCTTCCCTTAGGAAATACCATCAAATAAAACTCCCACTGCTATCACTAGGGGACAGGTCTTTATTTCTGTCTCTAAGACCAAGAACACTGCATCACTGGGTGCAGACAATAACCAGGATGCCTTCTAAATAGCATGAAACATGACCTATCAGGGCCTCTGGAATTATTATTTGACTGTAACCTCCAAACAGGCTTCATGCCTCATGAATGGAGAACAGCAACGGTCATCCCTCTGCACAAAGGTTGGCCATCTACAGACCCTGGAAACTACAGACTCATAAGTCTCACTAAACTTATATGTATAGCTATGGAAAGAATTATCATGGAAATTATCAATAGAGATATATTAAACCTCCAGACACTGGACCCAACCCAGTTTGGTTTCACCAAGGGCCAATCGTGCCTACTCAACCTGGTGGACTTCTTTGAGAAGGTAACCAAAGCAATGGATGAGGGAAGAATGGTTCACACTGCCTACCTTGACCTGGCCAAGGCATTTCACCCCAGTCAGGCATTGTTGACAAACTCAAGAGTTTAGGTACAAACTCATATGTCACTCGGTGGATAGCCAACTAGCTCACAGACAGGATGCAGTAAGTTAAAATTGGGGAGTCCACCTCTACAAAGAGGCCACTCAAGAGTCCCTCAGAAATCAGTCCTTGGACCACTTCTTTTTGCCATTTATTTCTCTGAAGTCAAGGCCAATGTCAGTGGTCTCTGGCTCACTAAATTTGCAGATGTTTGCAAATTAGGAAATGTTATTGAATCCCACACTGACCCAAATGTTCTCCATGAGGGGCTGACACAGAAAACAACTTGTGTCAGAGCCATGAACTAAAACTAAATGCCAAGAAGTGCATAATAGTATCCTTTGGGAAGTCATCCACCCCTGGTAACTATCCTATTGACGACACACCCCTTAGAGTTGACTCAGTAGTCAGGGACTTAGGGACACACATAGATAGCAATCTAACCTTTGACATCACGTGTCTACAATAGTGAGGAAACCATTCTATGTTGCTCAACTTATAAATAAAGGTATGGTATCTAAGTCAAAGGAAGTCATTACTCCACTGTATTTGGCATTTATCAGACCTATCACTGAGTACAAAGCCCACTTTTGTATGTACCTAACCAGGCATATCCAACCACTGGAACATCCACAGAGTTTCCTAACTAAAGGAATACAAGGCATAAGTAAATTCACTGCCTCGAGGCCCTATCCCTGTATTCTGTCTGTTACAGGCTTTTGAGGGGAGATATATGCCTGGCATACAGACCCCACTCTGATGGACCTCTGCATATCCACAAAACAAACAGCACCAGAATTACCCATTATAAAGACTTAAACCTTGCCTGTGATATAAATAAGACCTACTGGAGAGATAGGTATGTATCCCAGAGAATACACCATCTATGGAACATTCTCCCCATCCATGCAAAGCAGAGTTCCTCCTTAACCCAACTCAAGCGCAACTTGGACAATTGGATGGGGGACAGGAAATCCATCCCTGGCTTGGCACTTATGTCTCTAATGAACACAGGCAGCCTGTAAATGGTTTGCTTCCCAGGCGTGTTTAAACAAAAAAATTACAGCTCTTAGGATGACCAACTTTATTAAATAATGATAAGTGCTATTGCCTGGAAACCCAGCCTTCTTCAGACAAAATACAAAAGTCATATCCCTTTTTTATATATAAAAACAATCTTGCAATTAACTCATCACTCAATTACTATAATTAATCCACATTTAATTAAATTAAGTAATTAAATTTCAACAGCTTCCCTAGCCAACCTTTCATTAACATAATAATCAAAGTTCATACACTGACCTTCCTTCTTGGGGACTATACACAAAAAATGGCCATTTATTTTAGGTGATAGGGAGGTGAGTTGTATATTAGGACCTTGTTCTAAAACAGTATATAGAAGGGATAGGAATTTGAAGGATATGTGTGATGCCCTCATTTCCAATAAGAATAGACAAAAAGGCAGAATAAGGAAGTGCGGTATGTGCAACCAATGTAATAATATCTTTGAATGTGAAAGAATCTGTTTAGGTGACAAACAAATTTATATTTTCGCTCATTACAGTTGCCCTACTAAAAGGGTGGTATATGTTTCAAAGTGTTTGAACTGTTCTACCTACTATATAGGCAAACATAACATAATGCAGTGTATATATGAGCATAACTATGATATTAATGGAGGTAAAAATATTAATGCTTTGTTTAAGCATATTGAACAATTTAATAATCATATTTTTGGGTTTGTTGTATTAGAACAAATTAAGGGGAATCCTGAGGGGGGGGGGGTCCTTGGAAAGTCCTAACAGAAAATAGGGAATATTGGTGGCAAATGTATTGGAATGCTTCTGTCCCACCAGGTATAGAAGATGCTATTTCTATTTTAAGTATTTTAAAAAAGAAAGTTTTTAATATATGAAGTAGGATGTTTATGGAAGGTGAACGTATGAACTTTGACTATGTTAATGAAAGGCTTATTAGGGAAGCTGTTGAAATGTAACTAATTCATTTAATTAAATGTGGATTAATTATAGTAATTGATAGGTTAATTGTAAGATTGTTTTTTATATAAAACATGGATATGACTTTTGTATTTTTGTCTGAAGAAGGCTGAGCTTCCAGTCAAAATCGAAGTTGGTAATCCTAAGAGCTGTAAGTTTTTTTTTTGTTGTAACAGTTTTATTGTGTTTGCTGTGTGATTTCCCAGGCCCCTGCTTGTAAATGTTTCATCTCCCATATCCCTGCTTAAACTTATCAAGGGTATCAGAACTTGTCAGAGATTTGGGATGCATTGCTAGGCTTAAAAAGGTCCTTGTGGTCATTAGCCTAGTAAAAACCTATGAACCTATGTAATTATAGACCTTTTCTAAATGGACACTGGTAATTTTCCAACTGTGTGTGAAAGACATGTATGAATTGCTAATGCTACATCCATGTCTGTTACATCTGTTAGATGTCCTTGAGAAGGTCATTGAGGGCATGCATGATGACAACACTATCATCCTGAGGAACTTGACCAGGTCAGGGCATTTGGCAGAAATCCACAATGAGGTATTAACTCAGCACTGTCAGAAGTGGCCATATACACCTATGTCACCAAGTGGGTAGACCACTGGATCACATTTGTGCCATCTAGATATGTTGAAATGTGTGAAGTGACCTATATCTTGAGTCCAGTGATCAAGTCTGTACATCAGGGCTGTCTGCTATGACCTTTCTGGTCCATTATTTAAGTCGCAGACATCAAGAATGACATACACATCTTGTGTGCAAACAGCTGTCTTGAGCACTGCAGATTGTGGACAATCATTGACTCCAGCTGTGATATCAGTATAATACAGACAGTATCAACACAATCTAAAAATTGCTGATACAGCCACGACAACAGATGAGATGAAACAAAAACATGAGTGGAATTTTTTAAGTTATGAAAACAAATGCAGAACACAATGATAATGTATACATTTCTACCCCTATGAGCAGATCAAAGGGTATGTGACCTGTGTCCTGGGGTAGATGGTATGTGGAATTTCCACCATCATGTGTCCACAATGGTGACCACTCCCTTGTATGTAACACAACTCCTGAGTATGTGGAGGATATCACATCAAAGACTATAATTCCTCTATAGTCCAGAGTCTTCATCACACCAATAACTGAGTGCAGTGCACCCTTCTTCATGTACCTCCCTACACATCTTCCAATGTTGTGTAACTGAAGTGTACCACCTCTGCCACAATGAGCTCCCACAAGTCTTATTGGCCATACCTAGGTATTCATTTTGTTGCATAAACATTGCTGTCTGATGGTGGGGAGCCCCCATCAAGGTGTTATACCAGGTGCATGTGTGATACCAGTTCTGGTGATGCACACAGAACATACATAGCTGTTTTGCAACATTGATGGCATGGGTTACATTCATGACAGTGTGGATTGTGCCAGATATATGCCATGCACACCAGTCAGCTAGCTTGGATTGATCATAATGTCACATACAGGTCATACAGGTATAGCAGTGTCCCTCCTAACACCTCCAGCAGATGTTACATTGTTGGGACAGTGTGTTTGATTACCATCATAGATTGCTGCCATATTATAACAGTTGTACAAATGTGTTTGTGCATAACCATCTATGATAACTCAGAATCACATATGTTATATCAGAGACATAGGATTACTGGTGGTATTATTTTGATATTGTCCATGATTTTGCGTGCTTCTGTTTACTGTTGTCCATGAACCCGTAACTGTGATCCACTTGTTGGAGACCTCTGCTGACATTACAGTCATATTCAAACAAATCAGTCTGCACAGCTTCACAATATGAGCCTAACCCTGATTGTATATAACATCCCTGATATATGTCCTCTCCATTGTTTGTGCCAGGATGCTTATAACACAAGACATCTTCTCCATTGTTATGTCACCTTGTTTGACAGTTCCATTTTATACATTTTCACTGTGCAGTCTGTACAGTAGCATGTTGATATGTGATTAGTGTTCCTGCTACAACTGTCTTCCATTTACATGCCGTAATCTGCTGTACATTACAATGCTTCACCTGTCCTCTTTCCCTGTGTTCATTCCTGCAAGTCATCTGTCTGTCCCTATTCAATACACACACTTCCTCCTGACTGTTTATTTTAAATGGCAGCCCATGTACCATTATGTACCATTCACACTTTTTTTTTAGAAAAATGGGATTTGATAATACTTTGCACTGTATACACTTACCTGTAATGTGTTTGGACTATATACATTGCTCTATTATGGAACCTGGGAATCACTGTTGCATAAAGCTCTATCTTGCAGACTTTGTTTGCCCTTAGGTAAAGAGTTCTACATGTCTGCTGCTATCTGTGTTTCTCTACATTGTTTCATGGCTGGCAACACTGTTGCTAGCCACAAAACTGTGCTTGTTTACGTTTAAACACAGTATGTAACATGAATATGTAATTAGTGCTGCAGCTCACCACACAAACATGTAAACACTATGTAGCCTTTGCATGAAGCCTACATGGAGTTTATTGAATCCCACTGTATGTCTTTCCATATCTAGTATGATATCAAAGTGAAACATGCAGAAAAATTGGATTTCCTTTTGTAACAGTGCAAAACTTGCATCTAAACCTACTTTAAAATCCCACAAATAATAGAGCGCCTGATCTGCTGAGCTCATTGACAGTTAAGAACTGGAAGGAAATGTAAACCAGTGGCAGTGTTATGTCATATAAATGATAGCTTAATTACTGTGCAGTTCAAATCTGTTGCAAAATTTGGTTTCATAACATGATCTAAAATAAAATGGTTGTTCTTCTTTTGGCTTTTCCCGGTTAGGGGTCGCCACAGCGGAATTCCAGTCCGCTAATGATTGGCAGTAGATTTTCACGGTACCGAGATGCCAGCTCGACGCCCAACCATCAACAAAGGCACGTCCATTCACACATGTCTTTCGAATGCCACTCGACCGCAGGGAGGACATGCAGACTCCACACAGTAGACGCTCCATCCAAGAATCAAATGGGAGAACCTCTTGCTGTGAGGCAACAACATTACTGCTGCTCCACCATGACTATCATGATCTAAAATAAAATGGTATTTCGACAAAATTTCTAATTAGATTTTCTGAATACTAATTTCCACAAAGCAAGATTATCTTTGATAGTATTTAAACACCCAGTACATCATGAAACTGGGTTTCAGTTTCATAATGTACTGGGTGTTTAAGTACTATCAAAGATAATATTTCGACAAAATTTCTAATTAGATTTTCTGAATACTTCTTCTTCTGGCTTTTTCCCGGTTAGGGGTCACCACAGCAGATCACCTGTTTGCTCATGATTGGCAGTGGAGTTTTACAGTGTCAAGTTGCCAACCTCCCACAGAACGTACACACATGCACACAATCACACCTAGGGCCAATTTAGAGTGTCCAATTCACCTATAGCATGTCTTTGGGATGTGGGAGGAAACCAGAGCACCCGGAGGAAACCCACACGACCACAGGGAGGACATGCAGACTCTGCACAGAAGGCACCCCAGCCGAGGATCGAACCGGAAAACCTCTTGCTGTGAAATGACAATGCTACTGCTGCACCACCGTGACTATCATGATCTAAAATAAAATGGTATTTTGACAAAATTTCTAATTAGATTTTCTGAATACTAATTTCCACAAAGCAAGATTATCTTTGATAGTATTTAAACACCCAGTACATCATGAAACTGGGTTTCAGTTTCATGATGTACTGGGTGTTTAAGTATTATCAAAGATAATATTTTGACAAAATTTCTAATTAGATTTTCTCAATACTAATTTCCACAAAGCAAGATTATCTTTGATAGTACTTAAACACCCAGTACATCATGAAACTGGGTTTCAGATGGCTGTTAGCTGTAGATTTTTGTTTCATCGTGTAGATGGTTTCAAACTCACTGTAACAAGTAGTGGGTTCATATATTAAACGAGTTAATACATATGTAAAATACTAAGCTTGTTGTATAACATTCATCTAGTTGTTTTCAACACACTCACATATGCACATGTATACACACACACACACACACACACACACACACACACACACACACACACACACACTTTTGCAAAAAGTAAATATATTGCCAGTCACATTTTTTTTCACTTTCAATCTGTTATCCATCCCTGCAGTACAAGAATTATCTCTCTCTTGCTACCTCGTTCATCACTTTGCCTTCTGTCTTTGTCTCTCTGTCTCTTTCCCTCTCTCTATCCTTCTCCTATTTTTTACTGATAACTGCAGAAAATGAAGCATATGCACAGCCAAAAAACAGACAATAGATATATGGCTCTTGTCTCAAGCTGATTTTGCCTGAAAATACAAATGATTATTTTCTACTGAAATATTTCAATATCTTAGGGAACCAGTAACCAGACTGTCTCAAAATAGTTACAGCTTCTCTTTGGCTTATATGACATTTTCACTTCAATTTTAAAAGAGAAAAAGCTACTGTGTAGATCTATGACTGATGTTCCTTTGATGTACCCATATGTTACACAGATGTGTGGGCATGTGAGTGTGTGAGTGTGTGTGTGTGTGTGTGTGTGTGTGTGTGTGTGTGTGTGTGTGTGTGTGTGTGTGTGTGTGTGTCCATACTTCTCAACTGTAGAGATTTTTGCAGAATATCCAGATTTTTGCCTCATATTTTTGTTGTGTTCCTCCTAAAATCTGTACCTTTCTGGCAAATAACTGAGGATTAAAATCATTAAATAATGACAAATATTTGAGTTTAAGACTCCACATCCTTCTGTAAATTAATGCTAATGCAAAACCTATTATTCTATCAATTTTCTAAGTTTGTAAGAGCAATATTTAAAATCTGTCCCTATTTGTCCCCCCATCATTTTAGGCTTTGTCCAGATTTTTTGTTCTAAGAGGTTGAGAGGTATGGTGTGTGTGTGTGTGTGTGAGTGTGTGTGTGTGTGTGTGTGTGTGTGTGTGTGTGTGTGCGTGTGTGTGTGTGTGCGTGTGTGAGTGTGTGTGCATGCGCTAGATTTTTTCCATACTTAAAGAAGCATAAAACATGTTAGAACATTGTCTCTGCAATCTATATGTTTAATCCTGATATGTGCTGTACTTATGTCAGATCTACTGTGAAACCACAATTGATAAACTATAATTGATTTTTACAAGGGGGCAACTCTCCTACACTCTGTGTTTAATACCTGTTTAATACCAACTCTATGGTTGCATCAAATTATTGAATCAGGAAATCACCCAAAACAAAGGAATCACTACTGGTGCATACTTAGAAACCATACAAAACCATGCAAATAGTGATTTTCTATGGAAATAAGTAACCAGTGTCTTGCAGTTCAAGTACTTCATGTTTGGGGAATCTAATCTCATCTTGAACACATGTAGCTATAGCATTAGTATCACCATATTGATACATGCATTCATAGAGGCCATTTATGCTAATGTGCAAGGCCTTAAAAATAATGAGATGCAAATGAGAACTATTGCAAAGTATAGTATGCTAATTATGTGGTTTTGTGATTCAGTCTGACATCCCTGTGGTACGCACATCCATTGATAAATGTGGTTCTTCACCTTTGATATTGGAGTTTCGATCAGCAAACTTTTATCCAAGTATGCACAAGTACTTCCCTGACACACAAATTAATAATTTCCCCCAGCAACCCTTTCATTAGTTTGCATTAAGTATGCACAAGCACTAAAATGACACAGTAAATTATTTTGCCCAGTGATAACTTCAGCAGTCTGACCATGTATGCACAAACATGTCCCTGAAACAAAAATTAATTATTTCCCTTTGCACCCCCTTCAGTAACATTTTCTAGTATGCACAAGCACCAAAATGAAGCATTCACCCAATTGATCCATTCCGTAACATGCCCCAGTATGAGCAAGCACCAAAATAAAGCCTTAACCCAAGCAACCCCCTTTTATAAAATGTCCAGGTATGTACAAGCACCAAAATGAAGACTTCATCCATGCTATCCTTCAGTAACATGCCCCAGAAAGCACAAGCACTACAATAAAGCATTCACCCAAGCGACCCCTGCAGCAAAATGTCCAGGTATGCACAAGCACCAGAATGAAGAATTCACCCAAGCAACCCTTCAGTAACATGCCCCAGAATGCACAAGCACTAAAATAAAGCATTCACCCAAGCAATCCCAGCAGTAAAATGTCTAGCTATACACAAGCACCAAAATGAAGTATTCACTCAAGCGGCCCCTTCAATAAAATGCCCAGGTATATTTAAGTAACAAAATAAAACATTTCACCCGAGCAACCCCTTCAGTAATGTGTCCAGGTATGTACAAACACTAAAATTAAACATTTAATCCAAGCAGCCCCTTCAGTAAAATGTCAAGATGTGCAGAAGCACAAACTCAGCTCCCCTTGCATCTCTGTATTTTGACTGAAACCTGCTGCTTTCTAGTGTAACTTTAGGGTGATTTACACACTTTGGATGCAAATGAGGTCATTATAGATTCATGTCTTTGAACTGAACTCAAGTGCATATGTATAAACCCCCTTAAAAGTGTAGCAGCTATAATCCTATTGCTTGTGCATTAATCACGTTCCACATTTCTGATATAGAGGATGTGTTCGCAAAAAGTCCTCTACACTTCCATTGTCATCCTGAAACTTTGTGATTTGTATAACCACATAATGCCACTCTTTGTGGAGCACTGCTATGAAAACATGAAGGCCAGGACTGTGGATACTGGCCACTCAGTGTACCGTGATGTTTTGTGTGGATATGGTGGCCATTTTTAAAACAGACCATTTTTTTGTTAAATAAATCACTTACGTTTTAAATGTTCTTATATACCAATATGGTCCTTTATGATACCTCACTTTTCCTGAGATGTGTGCATTTTTAGTAAGCTGAATTGTGTAAAATAGTTCTCCTATTCAGGCATGTGCTATGGCAGGATACCATACACATATAATTTCCATTATAGTAGACCTTCAGCTGTCTGTGGTGGCCATTATCAGATGGTGTTATAATGTAGTCACATATCACCATATAATGACCTGTAATGCTTACGTCACCTAATACTAGAGGCTGTTTTTCATATTTTACTACTAAATTACAGATGCATAGGGAAATAAGATAATGATGATAATTGTGACAAAGTGCTACAATAACAACCTAAATATAAGTAGGAACAGAAATTATTGATGTACAGGGCACATGTTTTATGTTACTACACAAATGCCTCAGTGCAGCAATGGAGGATGACCATCACAATGTGAATATTTTCCTAATGGACTATGGAGAGAGCATGTCATGCACATCATTACTAAACTGTACAGTTATCACTAGACCCTGACACATACGTGCATGCAAACCAGTGAAATGAAGATGGTAATAAATGTGAGTACTACCTGTACCTAAATAAAGTATACTATCATTGTTGCAGGCTATATAATCTGTGATATCAGATTTTTTTTTTTCCTTTGTAGCAGCAAAAATGAATCTATGCATAAGGTGCAATGAAGACAGTGGCAGTAACATGAATACACATGCAATAAATATTGAAATGATTTTTCTAATTCTGCATTTTCTGATAGTCTAATTAAAATTATTATAAAACTATAATATACTGATTGAGCACATAGTTATGTATTATAGGAAAAATGTTCTGACCTGTCATTAAAAACTATGTCATACAGCTATTAAGTTATAAAATGAATTTCCCAACCACTTCCCCTTCAAATATATTTTCAACTTTGCACTGCATAGCTTCAGAGATACTTTGCATTGGAATATATAGAAAAACTACACAGAAAACTATGAACAGGATTCAGAAAACATCTCTTGTGCACCAAGAAACTGTTATAACAATCATTAGAAATGCAAATTCAGAGATATGTTTAGCTCCGGAGATTAAATATCTCATTACTGACTAATTTGCATGTCTCTGAATTGTGTGGTGTTAGCACTAGCATTAAGTGACACTTTCCTGTGGTACTCACCCGTGGCAGTGGCTGCCTATGTGTCACATTGGCAAAAACATCCTGCTCATCCATTGCCTCACACCACAAGGTTTGGTGCACAATTGATATCTTTGTATGCTATTAAAAAGATTAATATTTTAGAATTAGAATTAGAAAGTTTAAACATAGTATATTACAAAAATATATGTTAACACCTGTCACTGTAATAAATAAGAATTGCAGGGGCCACCTTCCTGAAACAGTCTTTTGTCAAATTATTGTCCACACGTAGCACTCCTTAGTACTGAATGAGACTCGATCCATCAAAAATTGTGGCAAATTTCTTAAGCATTATCAAAAGCACAGATAAATAAGTAAATTAAGCTGATAACATTATCAGCTAATAATATCATCATTACTGTCTGCCATTCACCTGAGATGGTTCGTGGGATAAATACCTTGCACACTGGTGCAGTCATTGCCTTGAACATATTGCTTACACTGCATTCTCAGTCAGTAGCAAATTTAAACATCATGCTTTGATTACTTACTCTTTTTCTGCAATCAGATTCATGGTCATCCACTTGCTGTATGTCCTCTGTCTTATCTTGTTGTGCACTTAGCTCTATGCACAGTTATCTTTCATGCTCACAAATAAATAAGCTTCTTGATTTTTGCCAGACGTATTAATTTAAATTGATATTTTACTTCTTATTTTTCACATAGCAGCAAAGTGACTTTTACTCGGCTGATAAATTGCAAGACATTTCCTTCTGTATTGCATATCCCACATGTCATATAGAATTTATTGGACATTTGCTATGCTTTCAAGACTCTTGTTACTCATTTTCCTTGATTTTTTTTTTATTTTCAAATTTTCTATGTCACATGCAACTTTACTCAGTTCTAATTCCTATGTGAGATCTTTTAACTATGATAAGGTAATTTCTAACATTGGAAAAACATTAAACACTTTGTAATTCCATGTCTGTCAAAATTTCTCATTGCATTATGTGGATGCAGTTCAGTGACTGTTGTGGGGCAGCTGTGGTACGGGTGATATGGAAACTAGCACTGCAGTGGGCTTTCTGAATATCCCCACATGCAAATGCAGCAGTCTGGGACTGCAGTTAATGTAAATCAGCCATGCAGTCTGTCCCAGATATATGCAACATGATTGGAATAACACAACAAAGTGATCAAAAGGCAAACTCTACTGCACTGTTTCTGGGGGATGCAGTGGGAATGCACACTATCATTTTATGGTGTACATTCACTGCTGTCTGTGGTAGAAGTGGGGTTTTCAACATCACTGCAGGTAAACACTGGGAGGTTGAGTATGTGGATGTGTGTGTGTGTGTGTGTGTGTGTGTGTGTGTGTGTGTGTGTGTGTGTGTGCGTGTGTGTGTGTGTGTATGTGTGTGAGTGTGTGCACGCCTGTGTGTATACAGGCTTGTGCATATGCGTGTGTGTTTGTTTTTGTGTCTATAGATGCTTGTACAGGAAAAAATGCAGTCATTACATCTGCCTTAACTGGTCATTTCAGTGACATGGGAATAAGTAATTAATGACCTTTTGCTGAGTGTGACTTCAGTCTCTGAATTACTTTTTATCAATGTACACAACTATAGATCATCAACAAAGCAGCAGTAGCACTACGGTTTTATTCTCTCAGAATATCACCCCCCCCCCCCCGTCTCATGCTGATGAATACTGTAGCTCACTAAATTCACAGAGTTTGCCTTGATTCTTTAATTCAGTAAAATAAACCTGAATAGAATTAGTGCAAACTTGTGCAATCCAAAGAAATAAATGTTGATAAATATGTTAGAAAGCTTCTTGATTCCCAGAAACTCTAGTCCTTCTGTCTCATCACAGCAATCCCTTTATTTTCTTGTTTCATTTGAATTCTTTTTCATTCTTGCTTCTACTTGAACCTCATACATATTATAAACTTGTTTGGGTTTTTTCCCATGTAATGTGCAAAAAATTATGAAATTGTACATTTTCAAAGTTTTTGGACATACTGCCCACAACTAGTAATAAATCAAATTTGTTGATGATATTATTGTAGTTTTTTGAGACAAATTCATTATTATCCTTGAATAACTCAATTCCTAGATATTTAAGGTAGATTCTTGTTTCCCTATGATGTGATCCCCCTTAGCCTGCAGTTCTTTTTTTATTTAAAAATTAAAAAAAAAATGATTTTGATTTATGGAAATGGAGTCCTGAAGTCATGTTACATTTGTCAATTAATATATCTAATTCTTCTAATGTCTCTTTTGTATTAGATAATGTTAGTAATATGTCATCAGCAAATAGCATTACTTTAGAATTATATTGTTCATAAACAGCTATTCCTTTGATTTTTAAATTGTTACAAATTGAATCTGCCAATATTTCAATAGCCAGAGCAAATAGGATCAGTGACATGGAACATCCTTGTTTATTGCCTTTTGTTATATGAATAGATTCAGAGGTAAAAGGACCAAACTTGACACATACACTAAATTATTTGTATATATATATATATATATATATATATATATATATATATATATATATATATATTCTTTAGGAGATGAACAAAGGATGCAAGATATTCAAATAGCATTAGGATTTTGAATTAATAGTCTCAATTTAGGGAATCATAGGCTTTCTCTATATCAAAGCCAATTAAGAGTGTTTCTTTTGTTTTCTTTATTAACATAATCTATAAGAGAAATTATCATTTTAATATTGTCATGCATGTGTCTATGATATATAAATCCAGTTTGATCATTATTTATTGTTTTGGATAGTGGTATTTTCATTTTGTTAGTGAATATTGTCATAAATATTTTATAGTCATTATTTAATAATGATATAAGTCTATATGAGGTACAGAGGTTTGGGGATTTGTTTTTCTTTAGGATTGGTGTGATTAGAGAATATCTCCAAGATGGTGATATTAAAGCTTGTGATTGAATTTCTAATAGAGTTTTATGAAAAAGGGATAGTATATTTGAAGGAAAAATGTTAAATATTTCCATAATTATGCCATCTATACCTGGTGCTTTATTATTTTTACCCTCTTTTACTGTATCTGTAATTTCTTTGTAGGATATGGGTGCTTGCAGATCTAGTTTTAATTGTTCTGGTATTTTTTTTATATTAGCACATTTTCATCTAGATTTAATTGATTGATATGTATATTTTCTTTTTGGAAATGTTCCATATAGTGATTTCTGTAGGCATTAAGAATGTCACCTATATCCAAGACATTTTTCCCTTTCTTTTCAGGGAAGATACTTTTAATGTTATTAGCTTTTGATTGTATTTTGATTCTTGTGGATAAATTATGCAGATATTTGGGAGAAGTGGCCAAGGTATTCATTTTTAGTTTTTCTAAAGCTAAACTAGTTTTATGTGTTAGAGTTTTGTTGTATTTATTGTTTAATACTTCTACTTTCTTTTTCATCTCCAAATGATTTTGATTTTTTCAGCTTTTACTGACAAAAGTTTGGATTGTAGATCTAATAATTCAGAATCCCATTCTCTGATTTTTTATACCAAGTTATGGTTTTACCATATATGTAAGCTTTTAATGAGTCCCATATCATTATTTTATTTATCTCTGTGGTGTAATTAATATCTAGTAAGAACTGTAATTCAGATAATAACCAGGGTTTGAACTCTTTAATTTTGGTTATATATGCTGGAATTCTGGAGTTAAAGATTAATGGTTTGTACCCATTTTAAAGTTTTAGTATCAATGAATTGTGTTCTGAAAAGGGGAAGGGAGTGATTGATAAATTAATAATTTTAGAGTGCAAATCATGGGCAGCAAATATTTTATCTATTCTAGTTTGGGTACCAAATCTATGATCTTGATGGGAAAACAACAAAGATTTATCTTCTTTAAATTTGAAAGTATCTACAAGATGAAATGATTCTACCCATTTGTTTAAAGCTTTTGATACAGCAGATGTATGCAGCGGTATTTTATTTGTAGTTTCAGAAATATCAAATATACAGTTAAAATCTCCTTCTAATATTAAGTTGCCTTTATAACTACTAGAAATGAAATCCAAGTGTTTTTTTCTTTAACAGTTCCTGTTCCAATGCCTCGGAACCAGTATAGATCGACTAGGTTCTGTATTCTGTTATTATATTTAACTATTACTAATGCCATCAAGCCTTCTTTATCTTTATACTTATAAATGATTCCTGGGTTAATCACGTTTGTTTTCCATAAAATTGCCAGCCCTTTTGTCTTTGTCTTATAAGCGGATTATGCCAATATCATATATTCCTTAGGATTCCATTTGTAATTGTTGTTTGTTTCGAAATGAGTTTCTTGAAGGAAGACAATTTGTGCTTTGTTCAGTTTTAAATATTTCAGTAGACATGATCTCTTGCTAGGATTGTTTAAGACATTGGTATTTAAAGATAATAAAATTAAATCCATCTTAGGTTATTTAGACTATGTATTTTTTATTTTATTGTGACTATTAAACATTTTCCTCTGATAACTATAAAGTATATGTTTGAGCTTTTAAAGGAAATTATTAGTTTTATACTTTGAGTGTTTACCAATAAAGTAATGTTTTGGTCAGGCATAATAAAATGTTTTTGTGAAATAACAAATTTAAATTAACAACTGTTAACAAAACTAAGATCCGCGCTAGCACTCAAACCTTGACAATTCAGAACATGTGAGCTCCATAAATTGAATCATCATATGGAGAATAAGAATAAGCAATATTTATATTATTTTGAACAGGTATAATACTATTGTAGACTACACAGAATTCTAATATAATATAAATGTCTACTTATTGTATAAGCAATTAATATTTACATGAAAGATAGATAACAAGCAATTCAATCATAGTAAAGTAGGATACATCATATATTAAACCTCAGTAAAAGATTATAGCACACAGTTATTTAACATATTCACCCTTATTGATGAGTCTTTCAAAACTTATTACTTAGTATAAATAGATGGTAATAATATTTATACCTAAAGTTTATAATACAGTGTATTTTACTGGCTATATCAGAAGTTATATTTCACTGATTTCCAGCATTTAAGTAATCACTTTGTTTGTTGCTAACTTACTTAAAGCATCAAGTTTGTTTTATGTGAACATTGATGAAATGCAATGTTAGTGCATTTTAATTATCAGTGCATCCCTCTTCCCCCCATTTCCTACAGATAAGGATTTTCATATCTGTCACTTCATATTATAAAATGAGTGAAATTATAGGTTAAAAACAAAAAAATCACTTATTGTGATTAATGATTACAAATTCTCTTTCCATATTTATAAATTGCCATTTTATGGCATATATTGAAAGTTTTTAGATTTAAATTGCAACATTCTATTTTGTATAATCAGCAAAGGTGAAACTGAGTGAGTATTGTCAATTTAATACTATTTTTTCAGAATGTGATAGTTATATTCTGTGGCATTCCTAGTTCAGGCTTCTATTGTTTCCCTTGAACAACTTTGTTAGTTTGATGTCATGTATAAAACATTAGTTACCTTGGTAATGGCTTAAGTATTATGTATGGTCAGGATGGGTTACACAACCATGATTCAAGTTAAAGCAATTATATGACTTGTTATGCACATTTGCTTATATGAGAAAATCATCATGCTTCCCCTTGATGTTCAATATAGTCTATGGAATTTATGACAAGTTAAAACAGTAGTGTTATTATACACAAGCCCATGTTATTAAACTGAGTGTCTATTGTCATTTTAATACTGTCTGTTCACAATATAATTGTTACATTTTGTGGCATTTCAAGTTCAGGCTTCTAATGTTTCTCTTGAACAACTTTGTCAGTTTGATGTCATGTATAAAGCATTAGTTACCTTGGTAACTGCTTAAGTATTATATATGGTCAAGATGGGTTACAAAAACTGCAGTTAAAGTTAAAGCAATTACATGACTTGTTATGCATATTTACTTGTATAAGAAAATCATTATGCTTCGCCTTAATGTGCAATGTAGTGTATGTCAGTAGTGTTATTATACACAAGCCCGTGTTAATTAAAATGTGTCTTTAATATCTAAATTCAGCAGACTGCTTCATCTTATATATCGATTATATATTTTATGTCTAGATTTATAAAATCATACATTATATAACTATTGTGTGTGGTTTTTTTTTTTTTGGCTGCTACTTAGTTATTTGAGAGACCACAAGCTGCAATGCTTATTTTTATTATTAGCTCCTTCCAAGCATGTTTATACAGTCCATAGACTTTAAATTATGCTACACCTCTAGTTTTTTATTTGTTATAAGTATATTTCCATCCTTACATACACACATATTAGTACTTCAAGCAAAGGGCAACAATGCCATCCAGTATAGCCAGAATACCATTCACTTTCCAGGCTGTTCTTAAAATATCCAAATCAATATTTGTTCTGTTCCATTTTACTAGCCTGTTCCATGCAGCAGCCACTCTGCCAGTGAACCACTCAACACACCTTCCATTCCCACAGATATTTCCATGAAGGAAATCGGATGACTCTCCAGCATTTCCTAGCAACTCCAAACACCCCTAGAATCAGCTATCCCCATATTCCCAACACGTCCAAGCAAGCCCACCTTTCACAGCATTGCAAAGGGTACTACACAAGACCAAGTGCTCTTAGTTTTTCACAATAAGTCAGATTTCCACTCTTATAAGTCCTTAATGTGTTTGGACCAAAATACATTTTAAATATAAAATTGCGCTTATTATTTATTTATTTTTTTATCAAGAATCAACTTAATGAGCTAAACAAAGTGCTGGGAGACTGTTGATATGTCTGCATGTGGTTTAAAACAGCCCTTTTATTATATATCTGGATATATATATATATATATATATATATATATATATATATATATATGTATACATACATACATATATATATATATATATATATATATATATATATATATATATATATATATATATATATATATATATATATATATATATATATATATATATATATATATATATATGTATATATATATATTTTTTTTTTTTTTAAACCAAGTCTGTGTCTGTGTACTACATACCAGAGGCTTGCGATGCACCTGAAGCAATGCTTCACTTCATTACAACTTCAAGCCTAAATTCCCTTCCTTTCAGTGAGGCAGCAGCCAGGAAAAAAAACAGAGAGCAAACAAATAGAAAAAAAAAAAAACAGCTCCCAACAAGCCACCACAACAACAGATAACACATTCTTCCAGCCTTCCCACCTCTCACTCAGCAGATGTATAAACAAGCTATTCTCTTCCAAGTTATCCCAAATCACAGTTTTATCCACTCCTTTCTCCTGGATCCAGGCTAAAACGCCAAATGTCTCTTCCTAATACACAAGCATCAGTAAACCTTGATCACAAGTTGCAACCCACAGCTTCCCGGAGATGAAAACAGCAACATACAACAGCTGCCAGACACAGCTGCATCCACCCACACCATGTCAGGTTTAATGAAACGGCACTCAAAGCTATGATACAGGCCATAATTGATATTAACTATGTTTCGACAGAATAATAATGACATTTGTACTAGCTGCCAGACATAGCTGCATCCATGCACACCATATCAGAATTGATCAAACAGCACTCGAGGCTATGATACCTGCCATAATTGATATTAACTATATTTAGGCAGAATAATGATGACATTTGTACTAATAGCTTGCTACTATTATTCAGTCAGGATATACATGATATTTCTAATTCATACTTTAACTGAAGAAGGCATTATTCACTATGACAGCATTTTTTTCAAAACACTCTATTGTTACTGCTATTATATATGATGTTAATTTGCACATTTGAGTCTGAACTCTGATGAATGGTACCTTGTTGAATTAGTTAATTAATTAATTACTTAAATTATTATAAGTTAAATCAATGAAAAATGAACAAGATAAGTATTCATTGAGTTCAAGTAGGGGAATAGAAACTTATATGTTTGTATTATATGTTGCTTTGTTTGGATTATATATAATGTAAATAGTAACCCATCTTGACCTATATTTGTTTGTGGAGAATTATTGGACTCTGAACATTCTGAATAAATCATTACTGTTTCTCAGTTGTTTAAGAAACCCTCCCTTTTTTAAATAAAAACAGATGACATGTGATGTGCCATATCAGTTGATACTTTGTGAGATGTAGTTGTAAGAGTTATTTTTTTCGGGACAGCTATCTTGAAATCACTTTCTTGTTTCTTCTTTCCAGCATCAGTCCAAGGATTTTTTTTTATTCTTTTAAGAGTGGGGGCCATTCATTCCATTTCTTCTGGGATAGACACTATGTTGTTTTTGATGAATATGGTAGCTTCTTCTAAGTCATTAAAGGTTCTCATCTCATTGACAAAAAGGATTTTTATCTTGTGCGTTAATGTAGTTTTGTTTCAGCAGTTTTATTATTGGATAGTCTTTTTTCCTTTGTTCTAGTATTCTGGAAGAATAATCATTGCCAAACCTTATCAGGCTTTGATTGTATTTTAAGGATGATTTTCTCCAAGTAGATTTTAATATTAGTTCCTCCCTTATCAGGCTTTGATTGTATTTTAAGGATGATTTTCTTCAAGCAGATTTTAATATTAGTTCCTTGTCCAGAAATGAAGTAAATTTTATAGCTATGCATCTAGGTGGAGTATTTGCTGAGTTAGAAGCAGGTTTCCTTAGTGCTCTATGTGCCCTTTCAATTTCAAATGAAAGTTCTTCTTTCAAGTCTAAAAATTCAGGAATCCAGGTTAAGAATGAAATAATGTCTTCTCCTTCAGTGTTTTCAGGCAGATCAAAGATCCTTATGTTGTTTCTCCTTTCCCTGTTTTCTAAGTCATCTATTTTATTAAGCAACCATGTATTCTGTTTAAGCAGAAATTCTTTTTGGAATTCTTCCTCTTTGAGTCTCCCTTCAATGTAATTTAGAGAAGTCTCTATATTTGTTATTTTTGTATGGTGTTGCTGTAATAGTTCCTTAAAAAGTATCAGTCTGTTTTTGAGACTTTAATTTGAGGTTTTCTAAGTCATTTTTAAAGCCATCCATCTTCAGAGATAGTGCCTGTAAGGTAGATGTCATCAATTGCAGTTCATTTTTCAAAGCAACATCTGGGTGAGAATTCCTTGAGTTGTTCATATTCAATGACTCAATATATCTCCGAGTTACTTGACAGGACGATCTTTGTATATCTCAACCAAAATTGATATTTATGTAGTTTAGTAGTTTATCTATAGATTTCTGACATTTTAAACTTGAAAATTATAAAATTTTCCCATATTATTATACTGGTTTATAGCACTCTCAAAATTTACTGCTCTCAGTTGGCCATCTAGGCTCCACCCCTCTACATCCCTTTTATTTTGTTGGCTGAGTAGCATAAGGTAGTTAAACCTTTACAGAAGTCAGGTTTGGCTTATTTAGTATTACTGATATCAAATTTGACTATGACTGACAAACATTTTTTTTCCAGAATTTTACTACCCTCAACAGAAGTGACTGTGCCATTTGTCTCCTCAATAGAATGAAAACCATTTTTAACAGATCCACTATCCAGAACACAGAGTACATATTTTTTTAAGACTATCCCCAGCCTTCATAGTTGATGGATATGCCTGCCAAAACTATGACTTGCTGCACCTTTCCAAGAATGCTCATCTACTTCCATATACATGTGGTGAAAAACACTTGTAATTGCACTACTTGGAAGAGATACGACCACCTCCCTGATCCTGTGCTGAATGGCATATAATGAACATGATCACTTATGTTATTCCTGCACTGGAAAGTCAGCATCAGTGCTCTCTCTCTCATATAATCCTACAATGTTTTTCTGCACCTGGACCAATAATCACCCTCTGAGCCACATGATTATGGTTGGAACAAAATTCAATTGCACTCCAGCGTTGACTGCAAACATGATTTACCAGGCCAAAGTCCAAGAATCTAGCTATATGTAAATAACTGCATTGACTGCATGTGTAGTATGGATGATAGCCATACTGGATGGCTGTTAATGCGGGGTCCAAAAGTAAGTGGCATGCAGTGTAGGAGTCATCTTCACTGACAATAAGTAAGTGACATATCAGTCTGGACTGAACATATCTCTTTGAGGTAACCTTTTATTATATTTTAAGTGCTCCAGATTTTTATTTATTTACATTTGTTGACCGGAAGAGTCCAACTGAACACAGCTCCATTTTCAGCGGAGGCCTGAGGGGAAAAGCTCCCACATTTAGTGTTACTAACATATACAGTTAGAGAAAAATTTATTTTAAAAATTATAGACATTGAACTGGCTGTAGGACATAATATAAGATAAAACATATTTTTAAAACAGCTGTAGAACTTAATACAGGTTTAAAACATAGTGGCAGATGTTGAACATAGTTACAGATGTATAACATAATTATTTAGCTGGCAACTGAACCAATTTGTTATTGTGGTACATTACAGACAGTTACACTTGTAGTTACAAAAAATTCTTACTATATGGTAGGTAACTAGATTTGAGAGCAACCAAGCTAGCTAGGAATAAGGTAGATAGTGGGGTGTAGAGAGAGGTAGTGGGTGGGTGGAGTGGGTGATTTTAGAGGGGGGGGTTGCAAGGGCATATCCAACATGTTTTTAAGTGTGCTTTTAGTAAAGATATGAAGTGGGTGGTAGAGTTGCAGAGGTAATTGAGGGTGGGAGGGAGTTCCATAATTTGGCTATAGTGCGGGGGAATAGTGCTTCTCCAGCATAGTTATTGGGTCTTGTGACCTGTAGGAGGTTTTTTGTTGCTGGACCTTAGTGGTCTGGTGGTAAGATAGGGTTGGAGTAGATTCTGAAGGGATGGGACTTTTAGTGGATGGTTTACTAGTTTGTGGGCAAGTGCGAGTTGGTACCATTGAAGGAGGTGAGGGAGCTCTAGCCAGCCTAGTTCTGCCAGTGCAAGACCGTGGTGACTACAGTAGGAAATCCCTGTGCTGAATTTGGCGATTTTGTTGTAGCAGCTTTCGAGCTTATTTAGGTTGCATTGTCTTAGGATAGTATATACTGTAGATGCATAAAGTAGGGTGGAGATAAGGTGAGAATTTGCTACTGAAATCGTTGCAGCTTTGGTAATAGTTTCTGATTTCTATATAATGCTCCTAGTTTTTTGTGCACTTTTTTAGTGGTCATGGATATGTGAATATCAAAGTTCAGTTTGTTGTCTATTTCAACTCCTAGCAACTTGGTGTGTTCTGTTGGATGGATAGCGGTGTTGTCTTTTGCTGTGATGTTAAAGTGAGATGTGTCTTGGGTAAGTTTGGTGGATTGAAAGATTAGTAATTTAGTTTTGTTTGCAGTGAGTATTAATTGGGCATGGGATAACCAAGTTTCAACAGAGGAAAATGCATCCTGTGTGAGTTTTTGCAGTTCTGGTAGGGAGTGGGCTGATCAGATGATGGTTGAGTCATCTGTGTATTGTATGAGTGTGCCATGTGTGGTGTCAAAGGCTAGATTATTGGTGAAAATAGAGAAGAGTAGGGGTCCAAGGATGGACCCTTGGGGAAGCCCAATGGAGACAGGTAGTTGAGGGGATAGGTCGTCATGCCATAAAACAGATTGTTGGTGGTCAGAAATGTAACTTTGAAACCAGTTGGTGACTGATTGAGGGAAGGATAGGTTTTTGAGAAGGGAGATGAGTTTCTTGTGTGGTACCATGTCGAAGGCTTTAGAAAGGTCTAGGAGAGTAGCTGAGGAAAGATAATCAGCATTTTTATGTTGTAGGATAGTGTTAGTGAAAGAGAGTAAGGCAGTGGTGGTGCTATGGTTTGGTCGGAAACCATGTTGGGTGTTGGAGAGGAGGTTGCTAACAAGGAGGTGATCTGAGACCTGAGAATGGAAGCATCTCGTTAGTATTTTGGAGAGTGGAGAGAAAATCGCTATGGGGCGGTAATTGGATAGCTCTGTGGAGGGGGCCACCTTTGTGGAGTGGAATTATATGTGATACTTTCCATAGTGTAGGAACGTAACTTTCTGACAGAGATCTGTTAATCAAGATAGATATTGGGTAGGCTAGAGTGTCAGCTGCAGGTTGTAGGTATTCACTTGGGAGGTCGTCTGCTGCTAATTTGGTGGGTTTAAGTTTAGTCAACAGTTGTTTTATTTTGGAGGTAGGAACAGGAAAGAAAGAGAAGCTTGTGGGGAGATTGTTAGTTGAAGTTGAAGGAGTGGGTTTGGGGGGGTTGTGTTGTCTAGCTTGTGATAGTATGGTTTGTGTGAAATGTGTGTTGAAAGAGGTAGCAATATTTTCAGAGGAGTGAGTGATGTTAGGAGAAGGGGTACTTACTTTACCTGGGTGGAGGATGGAGTTTATTGAGGACCAGAATTGTTTGGAGTTATGTTGGAAGAAGGTAAGGGCAGACTGGTAGTATTGGATTTTGTCTTGTTTTATTAGCTTTTTTACTCTGTTACATAGTTCTTGGAATGTCTGTCTAGTAGAGGGTGCTTTGGTTTTGCACCAGTGCTCCCTGGCTATATCCTTGTTTTTCATTTCTGACTTAGTGGTTTTCTTTAGCCATGGGGATGGTTGTGCTCTGGTTTGGGAACATCTTATGGTGGTGTGATAATTAAGGATGTTTAGGAAGGTATTATTAAAGTATTCAACAGCATCATCTAGCCTGAGGTATTTTAGAGGTTGCCAGTTATATTCTTTAAGGGATGAGCTGAATGAGAGAGGGTTGAAGTTTATTTTTTTGCGTATTTGATGGTAGATGACAGGTTTCACTTGGTATAGGTGTTTTCTGAGGATGAATGTTGGGGAGTGATCACTGAGGCTGTCTGATAGGCAGCCTGCTATATATGACTGGGGGCTCTTATTGACTAGTATCCAATCCAGGGTAGTGCGTTTGTTCATATGCTCATCGGTTCATAGATAAGTACTAGGCTATCGGCCCAAGGGCCTACGTAAGCCTTGCCAACAAGGTTCCCTGGCTTACGCCACCAAAGAAAGTTATTTCCTGTGCCACTGTCGAGCAGAGACAGAAGTGATCCCCAGGGTGTATTTCCTATTTCCCATCCACTCATCAAGATTTTTCTTGAAGAGTGCTAATAAAGAACTTTGCTTGACATAGATGGGTAGCCTGTTCCAGAATCTATCCCTCCAGCATGTCCTGTTTATTGTGGTGACAAGGTTTAGGTCCCTAGAGCATGTAGCTCAGAAGGATTGGGATTTCTTTAGGTGTAGCATGTCCAACAGCTCTGCGTTTGACATATCTTTATATGTTAGGCAGAGATCACCTCAGAGTAGGCAATATGCTACAGAGTAAAGCTGGAGTTTTTTGAGGCGGTCAGTGTAGGGCATTTGTTTCAGACCAGTAATCCTCTTTGTGAGGTACTTCTGTGGTGTTTCCAGCTGCTGCAGATGTCTTGTGAGGTACATTCCAAAAGGGGCGTTGTATTCTATAATGAGTCTAATGAGTGTCGAGTAGAGGGGAACAATGACCTCTTTTTTCCTGGATGAGAACCCTTTTATAATGAGGTGTGCCACATAAAAGGCTTGCTGACTACTGTGGCAATGTCAAATGTAGAAGAATGATAGGTACTCCACAACAATCGAAGCAAACCACTAGATGTATGTTAAAATATACTCTTTATTCCACTAAGTAAGTGCTTTCGCATCTCCAATGACTGTGGCGATGTGACTATCAAAGGAGAGACTACTGTCCACCTGGGTCCCAAGGTATCTTATCATACATTCAGTGTTAAGTAGATTGCTGCCTATATGGTAGTTCATGGGTGCAGAGTTTTTATCAAAGGGGATGACACTGCACGTTTTGGCATTGAGCTTGAGGCCATGGCACTGACATAAGTTATCTGTCTCAGTGAGGCCCTTTTGTACGATGTCTAAATCATTTGGGGACTTGACTATGGCTCCTAGTTCACAGTCATCTGTGAACTTCATTAGCCAGAGGCCTTCTGTGTTAGCCTGTACTTCAGAGAAGTAGATACCAAACACGAGAGGTCCTAGGATGGAACCCTGTGGTACTCCACTTGTCACTGCTTTGAGGTCAGATTTGGAGTCTGCAACTTTTACAGTGTGGGTTCTGTCAGTGAGCCAGTTGGCAACCCATCTTGTGACATAGGAATTTATACCCAGTTTAGTGAATTTATCTATAATTCCAGAATGGGGGATGGTGTCAAAAGCCTTGACGAGGTCAATATAGGCTGTGTGAACCACCTTACCCTTATCTACGGCTTTGGTGACTGCCTCAAAGAAGTCAATCAGGTTCAGGAGGCATGATCTGCCTTTCACAAACCTGAACTGGGTGGGATCCAGAAATTGGAGGTTACCAATGTCTTTGTTTATGAGTTCCATGATGATACGTTCCATGGCCTTGCAGACCAGGCTCGTCAGGCTAATAGGTTGATAGTTCCCGGGATCAGTGGTGGCTCCCCCTTTGTGGAGTGGGATAACTGTTGCTGTGTGCCATTCAGTGTGCACAAAGCCTGATATGAGGCTATTATTGAACATGGTGCTTAAGTGGGGAGCCAGTTCATTCTGAAGTTCGTGTAAAATGCAACCTGAGATGTTGTCCAGTCCCATGGATGCTGTGTTTTTGGCTTTAGAGAGTACAGATTTTACCTGCGTAGTTGTGATTACAGGGACTCTGCATTCTTCCTGTATAGATATGGGCCCTTTAGGGGGTGGGGGCTAAAGTTAGCACTGAAGCTATCTGCCAGAATGTTGGCAATATCAGTTGTTTCTGCAATTTTCATGCCTTTGTGCTGTAACTCAGAGCAGATATGGGTGTTGCCATCGAGATTCTTGACATAGCTATAGAATGCTTTGTGGTTGTCCTTAGAATTAGTGGTGATTTTGTTTTTGTAGCTAGCTTTGGACGATTTTATAAGGGATCTCAGCTTCTTACTGAGACTGACCAGGGAGCTCCTCCATTCATGGGATTTTACTCTCTTTTGCAACAGTTTCTTCCTTCTGTTGTATAGTTTGTTTATGGCAGGAGACCACCAGATTGGCTTCCTTTTTTTGGAGGATAGCGTCTTGGTTCTGTTTGGGATAGCATGATCCATGCACTCATGTAAGTGCTTATAGAGTGCATTTGTGTAGGATTCAGCAGTTGTAACTGTATTGTCCATCTGCATGGATGTCATGAAGTTCACCACTTCTGTTTTAGAAGCATGAAGTTGGCTTTGGAGAAATTTTTTACCGTGGTTTCCTTAACTGGGGGTGGGGGTGGGATGTGGATATCAAGGGTGATTAGCTTATGGTCAGATTGGACCAACAAGGAGTTGACTTCAGGTGTGGAACACTGGTCACTCATGTGGGTAATGACTAGGTCTAGGATATTGTTGCCCCTGGTGTGGGTGTGGATAAGATGATCCAGGGCATTGGAGTTTATGAATTCCAGAAAGCATTGAGCTAATGAGTTGGTACACAAGTAGTTTTCCCAGTTAATGGTGGGGTAGTTGAAGTCGCCCATTAGTAGGGTGTTTGGTTGAACCCTCATATTTTCCAGTGCATCAAGAAAAGAGGAGTGGGAATCTTGGGGCATGGTGGGGGATCTGTAGCAAGCTACAATTTGGATTGCAGTTTTGCCCAGAGTTAGTTGCACTTGGATAACCTTGGATGCATTATGCTGAGCAACTAGCTTGGAGGTATGGCTATCCTTACTGAATATGGACACACTTCCGCATTTGGTGTTTCGGTCCAGGTTACATGGCCGAAAAGTGTGGTATGAGTTATAGCCCGGTAGTGCAGGGGTGCTCTCTGGAGCCTTGAACCAGGTCTCAGTCACTGCACAGATATCGATGTTCTCCATTTTAAGGAGTGCCTCGAGTGAGTGCATTTTGAGATTTAGACTTCAAGCATTGAGAAGTATTACCCTCAGTTTTTGCTTGCCTGTTCCTGTTACGGTGGTGAATTTGTTATTTGAACCTTGTCTAAAAAAGGCACAATAGGGGCAGCAAGAGCCTTAGCCAGTATCCAGAATCCCAGGGGTGACAGGTACAGGCCATCTGTGGCAAAGCATCGTGGTCTGTCGACCATGTCATCCCAAGCAGACACATACTGGATCCCCTTAGAATGACAACAGAAGCTTAGCCAATTGTTGAAGTCAATCATTTTGTCCTTGTACTGCGGTATCATTTGGGGCGATGGCAGAATGCTACTCAGGGCTAGGGTCATACCTGCCTGGGCAACAAGATCAGAGAGTTCTTCCATGTCTCTTTTCATGTAGTCCAGGGAAGTATGTCTCAGGTCATTCACACCAACATGGACAATGACAGAGTCATATTTGTACTTGTTGTCGAGTGACCTTAGTGCGTGGGTTATGTGGCGGATCCTGGCACCTGACAGGCAGCTGACAGTAACCTTCTCCTTGTTTAGCCTGGTGAGTGGGACGTCAGTGTGCCTGACTAGAGTCACCTATGACTAGTGCATTGGGTATGTTGTTTTGCCTTATTGGCTGTGATTGAGTGGCACACTGAGTCTATGGGCTATGTGTCATTTGGGTTGTGTTGGGGGATGGAGGTTGCCTGCGTTTCTGCTTTGGAGGTCTCTGTTGCTTAGACAGATTATTATTGAGAGCCTTGGTGAATGTTTTTGTGTTACTATGTGTGGATTTTGGTGGTGTAGATTTAGTGAGACTATGTGATGAGTGTGGTGTGGTGCAAATGTTTAGGGTTGTCTGTGTACATGAGGCAATTTCTACATTGCCTCAAGATGCCCATATTCATCAGATAGACAGGAGAGAACACTGGGAGCTGACCATTGGACATGCCTGAATAAAAAACTATTTTCCTCTAGATAAGTGAGGAAAGTGAGTACAAGAGCTGTTTTTCTCTATGCAAGTGAGAAAAGTAAGTACAAAAACTGTTTTCCTCTAGGTAATGAGGAAGATTGAGTGCTATAGTAATTAGTAGCTTATTTAGTGCTTACAAGTACTGAACAAGCGCTGAGTATGAATAAGCAAATTTAAGTGCTAAAACTAAAAATCCGTATCTGGACTAGACGAGTTACAGGACAGAAACAAGTGCAAGTGCAGGCTTTCAAATCAGAAAGTTGGGAGAGATGGAAGAGATTGCCCAAATGGCCAAACCCTACAATTTCTGGGCCAGAACCACTCCTTATATGGTAGACAGGTTACCTAGTGCTTACCACTCCCACTGATAAGCTAGAATGCTTCCCTCCAACACAGAAAGGCTTGGGGGGGGCTCAGAAGCTTACATACAGTCCTGAATACAGCAAATCTTTATCAGGAACACTAGTTACAGGAAAGGTAGGAAACAGGCTTACAGTTTTTATTTTTGAGCTCTTATTTATCCTAGTAGGAGACTGAACTAGTTGGGTGAAGCCATGAAGGTTTACATGATGGGTTGGGTGGTTGCTAGAACAGGCTTGCCAGTCAGTGTTGAAGTCTCCTAAAATTAGAGTTTCTTGGGGTAGATGGTGGGTAGTCTAGCTGAGGAAGTTTTCTAGTGGAGGGGATGTTTTGGCCAGGTGGGAAGTAGCATCCTATTATGTTTATGGTTTTATTTTGGTTTATTTTAAGGTTGGTATATATTATTTATTCCTTAACTATTTGGGGAGCTGCTACATTTATGATCTGGATGTTTAGATACTGTTTAAATATTATAGCTATACCACCTCCTTTCTTGTTTAGTCAGTCTAGTCTTAGTATAGGTAGGGAGGATTTGCTCATGGGTAATGTGTGGTTTCAACCATGTTTCAGTAAGGATCAATATATTAGGAGAGTACAAGTCTATGGTGGCATGGAGCTCATGCACCTTGTTGGGTATACTTCTAATATTTAGGCTTAGCAGAAGGAGGTCATTTGCTTTTCTATTGGCTGTGATATTGGAGAAGTCATGGTTCTTAGTCTGATTATGAGTGGTGGGGTTCGAGTTTGAGGGGCCAGGATTGGGATGAATGTCTCCACTGAGTGCTAGGTTAGATATGGATGAGATTATTCGTTTTATCAATTTTTGAATGTGCTTGGTTATTACAGAAGTTTTATGATTGTGTTTTGTGAGAAATAGGTTTGGTGGTAGGGTTGTTATGGTAAAGTGTGGGGATGACTTTAGTTTAGGTAGTGTGGTTGGTAGAATATGTGGAGGGTGCATAGGGAATGTTTTTGAGCTGGTGGGAGAGTAGTAGAGTAGGGGTGAGATATGAGTGGTGGTGAGTGTTGCAGTACAGTGGTAGTGGTTGAGTGGGGGAATGGTGGAGGTTTGGTAAGATGTGATGTATGTGAGGAGTGTGCATGCAGTGAGTATAGGTATGGTGTTCATGTACATGTTAGCAGAACAGTAGGGATAGTAGTGGGAAGCTGGAAGAGGTAGTGTTGGTGTAGTGCTGTGGTAGGCTGTTGGAAAGATGGGAGAATGTACTAATTACCAATAAAGGTAGCACCAATGGGGGTGAATTGGGGGCAGGGAGGGGAGCAAAGCAGGCAAGAGACCCTGTAGGAGGGCTGGAAACAATCAGGTAAGAGAGTGCACTGCTAGCAGGTCTGAATGCTTTTGTCTGTAAAGGATTAAGGAGGTAAAATAATATCTAGTAGCAGGTCAGAATGTTTGTGTAATTAAATGTTAAGGAGGTAAAAAAATATCTAGTAGGGTTTAAAGGCAGCTACATAAGAAAGATGGTGTTCTCTATGGCATTAGTTTAAGAAGTGTAATGGGGAAGACTGGTAGGATGAAAGCCGGTAAGCCGTGCTTGCCACTAGTTGCACAAATACAGTAATCATGGTGTAAAGCTGGTTATTACCGCTAGTTTACTCTTAATAATGTGCATAGGTTCAAGAGGTACATACACTTTTAATGGACAAGAAAATAGAACTAGAGCACATTCCTGGAGAGTGCACCTTTCCTTCTGCTTGAGTTACAGTGGGTTGGCCAGGTTGAGTTGGTTCTTCAAAGTGAGGACACCCATTAGGATGAAAGGCAAAACTTTTAGTGGACAAGAGAATAGAACTAGAGCAAATTCCTGGAGAGTGCACCTTTCCTTCTGCTTCAGTTACAGTGGCTTGGCCAGGTAGAGTTGGTTCTTCAGAGTCAGGGCACCCATTAGGACGAAAGGCAAAACTTTTAGTGGACGAGAGGATAGAACTAGAGCAAATTCCTGGAGAGTGCACCTTTCCTTCTGCTTGAGTTACAGTGGGTTGGCCAGGTAGAATTGGTTCTTCAGAGTCAGGGCACCTGTTAGGATGAAAGGCAAAGTGGATCACACAGCTGTATTGGTTGCCTGGGGCATATTAACAGTGCAAGGGATAGGAAAATAGATTATTTTAGTTGTAAAAGTTGTTTCAGAAAATAAACAGAATACTGGTGGACTTGTCTTGAAGACAGTACCAGAATAATGGAAATTTTAAGGTTGAACATACTTGAACTTATTTTTAGAAGTCTTGCCTTACTAAGCCATATTTTGTTGAAGATAAAGGTAAGATTAGAGGAATCTTTTATCCTCCATCTGCTGTTGTAGGTCTGGAGCTGAATTGATTGTTTTTATCATACCAACATTTCTAGTATGCATGGTCACCTCCAATGAATTTAGACTATCCAGGTACAGTGGCATACCTAGAGTTTGTGCTGCCCAGGGCTGTCTTTGAGTTGCCACCCCTCCCCCCTCACAACATTATGGTCAAATGCCCCCCCATGCACCCCCCACAGCCATTCCAGTGTCCCATTACTTTATTTCTCCCCATTTACCATAAACATTGTAATCTGCATACTGTTTTATGCTTTAATTCTACAATGATTATTTGGATTTAATTTAAAACTTTTATTTTAAATTTTATTGCACAAACACTGATAGACATCTGCTAAACAAAGCAATACAGTCTCACAATGAAAACAGGCTTAGCATTAACATTTCTCTACCTTTGAAAGTGACATTAATTGAGATGTTTATCTTTCGGCTGTTTTCAAATCATAGGCCCCTTGCACTTATATTAAGGACCATGCAAACATACATGTGTTCTTTTCTACCTTCTTCGTTGTATTAAATTATATTCATTGTATAATACAGTACACTTGTTAGAGCATGTTTTAAATTTATTATTTTGAACATTTTTCCACTAAGCAATGAAACAAAATGTATGAACGAATAATGAGTAAACTGCCCAATTCAGAACATTTCCATTATAAAAGTCTTCTCAAATTTCTGTCATTACAATCCACCAATATCAGTAAATATGTAAAATTTCTGCAGAAGTAAAAGTGATCTAAATAATTCCACATTAAAGACATCTGTTACTAATGAAGAGGCTGCTGCTAGCAAATAACATTATACTTCCTTGTTTTATCTACAAATAAAGTGCCTGTTGCCCTTGAAGAATAAATTACCTATGCTACATTAAAATGGCACTGTAAGCTGGTATTATTGCAATAGGGAATGGATGTCAAACTGATAACAGGTTCATAGTTACTAGGTATCTCCTCCAGAAGAGGACATTTGCAGGACTGCAGCATCCACCTCCTTTAAAGTACAACACAGTACAGTATCAGCAATCCATCTCCATACTGTGGGAGTAGAACCCCCAACCTTCTGCATCAAAAGCAAATATGCTACATGTTACTCTACTAACAATGCATTGAAATGTTTTTGTACAATAGTGATATCATTTGCTAAACAGTTGCACAATGCAAACAGAGTTGGCATAAGCAGCACTAAACTATTCCCTTGAAGCTCTCAGCTCCTGGTAAAATTGCACTTGACACTCAACTATATCTGTCAACTTTGCAGTACAAAAAAAAATCTGGAAAAAGACAAAATTTATGAGGGGTGAGGGAATGGGGGACAAAGGCACAAAACTAGGGACACATTTTAAACATTGCTTGTATAATCTTAGAAAGTTGCTAGAATAAAGTGTTTTGTATTAGCATTTGTTTCCAGAAAGATAGGAAGACTGAAACTTAAAAGGCTGTCATTATTTAGTGAATTCAATCCTCACTGATTTGCCAGAAAACCACAAATTTTAAGAAGCACAGACCAAAAGTATGAGCCAAGGCAAATATTCAAGACATTCTGTGGACTCAACTCTTTGAATCACAAATGGTGGTAAGGGTACAGACTTCAGGCACATGTTTTTCACACACACACATGCACACGCGTGCCCGCGCACACATACACACACACACACACACACACACACACACACACACACACACACACACACACACACACACACACACACACACGAGCAGCAGCAGCCTTACTTACAAATTCTATAGTAAAGAAGTAGCAATTCCGACACACACAATGAAGCAGGAGCAGCCCTACAAATTCTGTAGTAAAGAAGGATGATTGGCTCCACTGTATTTAAAATTGTTTGTGCAGGCAGAAAGGAAGAACAGGATGCCTGTGCGACAATGCATGCACAGATGTGATGTGTACCATTCTTAACGAAGAACGCCCTTAAAACCAGTAAATGTGACAGCCCCAAAAGTGCTGCCATGGGTGGACTGCCCCTCTTGACCTGCCCCCTCATAGCTCCTCCAGTGTTCAGATGTGCTTTAGTCACTTTGGCTTAGGCACTCCAAGCTCTGTGTATGGGTGTCTTTCCTGCTGCATTCCAGTATTATAAGGCTGTTGAGACATAAGAGGTATTTACCTTCAGTGTTGTATGTACTAGTCGGTTTAGGATATTAACCCCCTAATATTTTCCCTTTTAGGTGGACTTGGAGGGTCTAATAAATCACGAAGACTTGCCCATAGGATTCAACATAAAAATGCCTGGAGATAGCCGTGTTTTACAGCTTTCTTCTCTTTCTATCCAATAGCTTCATATGTCTTTATTTTCTGTATTAACAAAAAGCCGCAAACCAGATGAACCGGAATGGCTTCAGTGGTGAAAAAATGATCTACTAGGTGTATAATATGTAACAAAGCAATTTATTAACAACACGCAGAGTTAAAAATAAATAAATAAATGAATAATATTAATCCAAATGAGTCAAATCCAAGCGCTTTTGTCTCCTATGTAGGAGACTTTTTCAAGAACAGAGCATGCCCAACAACTGAAAACTTTTATACCATCATTAATTAAGTTTTAAAACAAGAGCACAAATCATTTTCTGTTTTCACTAATTGAATCCATTGGTGTATGGTGTAATAGTTAAAGGTATAAGAATGAAATGTGCAATAAAATATGCAGTTTTACCATGAGTCAAACCAACACAAATAGTAAAAAAACGTGTGTGTGTGTGTGTGTGTGTGTGTGTGTGTGTGTGTGTGTGTGTGTATACCATTTGTGCATTACAATCAGTTGTCATGAAATTAGAAAGTAAAAATATATATTTAAAAAGTATATAACTAATATACTTGTGTTAGGTTTTACAAGTGCATATACATACACACATGCTTGTGTAACCTATTCACGAAAATTTATAAATATATAAATGAATAATGTCTGTATGAGTAAAAGCTAAAATATGTGTGCATATATCATGGGTTTAAATTTACTATCATAGAAGCTATGGAAGTGAACCCAAGGGGTGGGCCATGGCCATTACATTTGAAAATGAATGAAGCTTTATGGCAATTAAGAATGAATGCTACTCAATGGCCAGGCCTAAATGATTCTATTTCAATTACTTGTTTTTTGAAGTTAAAGAGCCTAGATAGGTGAATTTGTTATACATTGTATTTTAACATAGGTAGTTATCCAACAATTTTTAAGTGTTTAACATAATATGCTTATGTATCTATTTATTAATTTAACACATTTATCATTTATTTATTAAACCTAAAAAAAAAATTATGATACCAGCATATTTGCTTAATGTTGGCAATGAACCTTTATTAATTTTATTAATTATGTGCATTTTGACCATCTAAAATTGATTTTATTGTGTATACAAGTTATATATATGCACACATATTTTAGCTTTTACTCATACAGACATTATTCATTTATATATTTATAAAATTTCGTGAATAGGTTACACAAGCATGTGCGTATGTATATGCACTTGTAAAACCTAACATAAGTATATTAGTTATTTACTTTTTAATATATATTTTTACTTTCTAATTTCATGACAACTGATTGTAATGCACAAATGGTATACACACACACACGTTTTTTTACTATTTGTGTTGGTTTGACTCATGGTAAAACTGCATATTTTATTGCACATTACATTGTTATACCTTTAAAGGGGCACTGGCTCGTTCCTGAAGTAGCAGTTTTCCCTCGGTCCGAAGATAAAGCACCGTCAATCATTGAGTTGTTCCACTCCCATTTTCTGACATCAGTCCTGACGTCGTAGGAGTAACACCCTCTGCATTCATGAGCTGCGCATAGCTCTATTCCAGTCCTGTTTTAGCTCCGTCTGGATGAAGATAGTCAATGTTCACGTTCCCCTGCCTGGTTATCCGATACGTTAAAAGCAAGAATAACGTTTATTTAAGCTCAAACAGTGGTGTTTGAGCTTAAATAAACGTTTTTCTTGCTTTTAACGTATCGGGTGATTTATCCAGTCTTATCAAGCATTCCGGTAAGGCTTGATAAGACTGGATAAATCATCCGATACGGTAAAAGCAAGAAAAACGTTTATTTAAGCTCAAACACTACTGTTTGAGCTTAAATAAACATTTTTCTTGCTTTTAACGTATCGGGTGATTTATCCAGTCTTATCAAGCCTTACCGGAAGGCTTGATAAGACTGGATAAATCATCCGATACGGTAAAAGCAAGAAAAACGTTTATTTAAGCTCAAACACTACTGTTTGAGCTTAAATAAACATTTTTCTTGCTTTTAATGTATCGGGTGATTTATCCAGTCTTATCAAGCCTTACCGGAAGGCTTGATAAGACTGGATAAATCACCCGATACGTTAAAAGCAAGAAAAACGTTTATTTAAGCTCAAACAGTGGTGTTTGAGCTTAAATAAACATTTTTCTTGCTTTTACCATATCGGATGATTTATCCAGTCTTATCAAGCCTTACCGGAATGCTTGATAAGACTGCATAAATCATCAGATACGGTAAAAGCAAGAAAAACGTTTATTTAAGCTCAAGCACTACTGTTTGAGGTTAAATAAACGTTTTTCTTGCTTTTAACGTATCGGGTGATTTATCCAGTCTTATCAAGCATTCCGGTAAGGCTTGATAAGACTGGATAAATCACCCGATACGGTAAAAGCAAGAAAAATGTCATCAGTGATGAAGAAAGA